>NW_006400190.1:345969-354793 GCF_000299155.1 Elephantulus edwardii | reverse complement strand
TCACAATATGTCTTTTAATTTCCTGGCTACTGGTGCCGAGAGTGTTGACTGTGGAGCCAAGCAAACCAAAGCTGTGAACAATCTCAATCTCTTCACCATCCATCCGGATGCTGCCAATTGGTCCAGTGGTGAGAATTTTTGTCTTCTTGACATTGAGCCTCAATCCATGTAGAAGGCTTCAGACTTTGACCTTCTGCAGCAAGCATTTCAGGTCCTCTTCAGTTTCAGGAAGCAGGATTTTGTCATCTGCATAACACAGACTGTTGATGAGTCTTCCATCAATCCTGATGCCACACTTCTCCTCATAGAGCCCAGCCTCCCAGATAATCTCTTCTGTATACCTGTTGAAAAGGTATGGAGACAGGACACATCCCTGGTATATGCCCTTCCCAATTCTGAACCATGCATTGTTTCCTTGCTCTGTTCTGACGAATGCCTCCTGGTCCAAGTATAGGTTTCTCATTAGCACAATCAAGTGTTCTGGGATTCCCATTCTTCTTAGAGTCAGCCACAGTTTGTTATGATCCGCACAGTCAAAAGCCTTTGCATAATCAATGAAACACAGCTATACATTCCTCTGGTATTCCCCGCTTTCAGCTAAGATCCATCTAACTTTAGCTACAATATCCCTAGTACCATAACCCCTTCTAAACCCAGACTGGACGCACATTAATTTAATGGGTGAACTCTGTCTACATTGATAGTTATGCTTATTTAAGAACAAGTATTTTATCATTCTGAAACCATAGAAATTATATATATATACATATATATATATATGTATGTGTATATTGATAGTTATGCTTATTTAAGAACAAGTATTTTATCATTCTGAAACCATTGAAATTATATATATATACATACACACACACAATTAAAAGCATATATAGAAAACCAAATTAGGTTAAATGTATACAAACAGACAAAAACATATATAGAAAACCATTTATACAGATGCAACCCTGGAGGTGCTCAACAGATTGTGCCAAGAAATCTGGAGGACAGCTACCTGGCCAACTGACTGGAAGAGATTCATATTACTCCCATTCAAAAACAGAATGATTAACAGAGTGTGGAAATTATTGAACAATATCACCAATATCCTGAGTGCTCGTAGCCTAATGGCAAGAAGCTACTCTGAAATCCAGAAGGCACGGGGTTCACATCCACTGCTGCTCTGTGGGAGAAGGATGGGTAATCTCCTCCCATGCAGTTAACTGCCTCTGAAACCTGCAGGAGGATCAGCTGTGGGTCAACAACAACATCACTACTATAACAAGCAAGCAAAATCCTGCTGAAAAGTATCCAAAATCAATGGAAACATTGACAGAGAACTACCAGAAATACAAGCTGAGTTTAGTAGAGGTTGTGACACTAGGGACATCATTGCCACTGTCAGATGGATCTTGGCTGAAAGTGTAAGTACCAGAGGAATGTCTGTCTGTGTTTCATTGACTGTGAGCAGGCATTTGACTAAGTGGATCACTACAGATTGTGGCTGAGAGAAGAATGGGAATCCAGAACACCTGATTGTGCTCATGTGAAACCTATTGTTGCACAAGGAGGCAGTCGTCAAAGCAAAGCAAGGAAACACTACATGGTTCAAAATGAGGAAAGATGTACACCAGGGATGTGTCCTTTCTTCAGTCATTTGGGAGGTGGAATGTGACATCAGGATTGGAGGAAGACCTATCAACAGCCTGCATTATATAGATGACACAACCTTGCTTGCCAAAACTGAGGAGGACTTGAAACATTTGATGCAGAAAGTCACAGACTACAGTCTTCAATGTAAATTGAAGCTTAACATTAAGAAAACAAAGATTCTCACCACTGGGCCATTTGGCAGCATCATGATAGATGGAGAAGAGATTGAGATTGTTAACAATTGTAGCTTACTCGGTTCCAAAATCAACACTCTTGGCACCAGCAGTCAGGAAATTAAAAGATTTACTGCATTAGGAAAATCTACTGTCAGAGACTTCTCTAGTGTGCTGAAGAATAAGGATGTCAGTCTAGAGACTAAGGTGTGCCTGATCCAGACCATGGTCTTCAATTACTTTCTGTGCATCAGAGAGCTGGACACTAAGGATGACAGACAAAAGAATCAACACCTTTGAGCTGTGGTGCTGGAGAAGAGTATGAAGTATACAGTGGACTGCCAAGAGAACCAACAGGTCTGTCCTGGAGAGGGTGAAGCCAAACTTCACCTTGGAGGCAAGAATTTTGAAACTCCATCACACATAACTTTAGTCTTGTTGCTGGGAGGGTCCAGTCCTTGGAGAAGGACGTTATGTTTGGAAGGGTGGAGGGAGAGTGCAGGAGAGGAAGACCCTGGATGAGATGAATTGACACAGTAACTGGTATTATGGGGGTTAGTGTGTCAGAAACAGACTGGATCAGGACAGGGCAGGGTTCAGAACTGTTGTGCATAGGGTTGTTATGAGTGACAGTCAACTTGATGGCACATGATAACAATGAAAAACCACCACCACCATTACTTTCAGTGATGGTGAAGGCACTCCCCTAGTGAATAGGAACCAGACCAGAATCTTCTTTTCATCATCACTCCTATTCTGCATTGTATTAGAAGGCCTTTCTAGAGCAGAAAGGCAAAAAGAAGAAATAGAAGACATCCTAACTGGCAAAGAGGAAGTAAAACTTGATTTGTAGATGAAATGATCCTATATATAGAAAAGCCCAAAGATTCAGCAGGAAAATTACTGCATCTAATTGACCTGTTCAGCAAAGTGGCAAGGTACATACAACATTCAGTCAGATTCCTGTATAGTAACAAAGAGAACTCTGAAATGGAAATAAGACAATATCATCTACAGTAGCCACAAAAGGGTGAACTATTCGGAATAAATTTAACCAGACCTACAGAAGACCTATACAAAGGAAGCTACAGAACACTACTGCAAGAAACACCAGAAGACCTACATACAGGGAAAATTTATCATGCTTATGAACAACAACATTGTGAACTGGCAGTAGTCCTAAAAGCAGTGTGCTGGTACACTGCAGTCAAAATCCAGATCCCGTCAGCGTTAGTCATAGAAATAGAAAAAGTAATCAATAGCTTTAAATGGAAAGGAAACAGATCCCACATAAGCAAAGTGGTAGTGAAGAAGAGAAACAAAGCAGGAGACTTTATATTCCTGATCTTAAAACATACTACCCATCAACATCTACCCATAGAGAAGCTGTGGTATAGTCACACAGTGGAATACTATGCTGCACTGAAAAACAAGGAACTCATGCAATATCATTCAAAATGGGTGACCCTGGAGGACATTATGCTGAGTGAGGTATCTCAGTCACAAAAGGACAAATATTGCATGGTGCCACTGTTGTAGAATGAGGCTGACCTCGGGGTTGCGGGGAGACTAAGGTGGGATCAGTAATGTATACCGCATTAAAACAGATGAGGGAGAAAACGGTTTAAAAGGGATATATTATTAGGTATTTTTGTCATGACGGGAGTCCAGAACAAAGGCTGCATAATGGAGTGGACCTGAGGGGAGGGATTGTAAAACAATGAAAGAATTTTTCTTTTACTTTTCCAAGAGGGTAATGTACTAGGGGGGAGGGTTGGGAGGGGAGAAAAGTGCAACAATGAATGAATGGTAATCCAGAGTCTCTGTAAGTGTTCATTGAAAGTAATAATAAAAAACCAAACAAACAAAAATCCCCTACTAAAACAGCCATAATAATCAGAACAGCTTGGCACAGTGACAAGTATCTTGATCAATGGAATAGAATTGAGAACCCCGAAATAAATGTATTCCCCTGGGAACATTTGATCTTTGACTAAGACCTAAAAATCCATTAAGTGGAGAAAAGATGGCCTCTTTAGCAAAAGATGCTGGCAAAATTGTAGAGCTGTTTGCAGAAACTTGAGACAATACTCATACCTCACACCATGCACAAAAACGAACTAAAAATGGATCAATGACCTAAGCATAAAACCTAAAACTGAAAAGACCATAAAAGGAAAAATTAGGGCCAATTTAGGAACTCTAGTCAACCCTGGTCTGTCCACTTGCTGTACAGAGGTAACTTGTGGTTGCTGTGAAGCTGAACACTGTGACACTGATGAGTCAAATGTGAGAATGGTCACCCATGGTGGACAGTGTTTGGTTGAGCTCCCCGATTAAAACAAGCTTGGAAGCAGGAGTGGCATCCACTTTCATAATAGCTTGCCTGTGGAAACCCTGTGAACCTGGAGAAAGGACGAAAGTTATACAAATGTCCAGGACGTTCGTTCATAGGGTCGCTATGAGTTGCCTATGACTCTAACGGCACAACAACAGTTAGTGGCGTTGTTATGTGCCGTCGAGTTGCTTGACACTCATAGCAACCGAGACTCATAGCGACCTTCAGTGCAACAGCCTTAAACCCTGTTCTATCCTGTGCTCATCTCACCATCTCTGACACACCTACTCCCATTACCCCAGTGACTGAATCAATCCATCTCATTGAGGATCTTCCTCTCCTGTGCTGTCCCTCCACCCTCTCAAGCACGACATCTTTCTCCAAGGACTGGTCCCTCCTTGTAACATGTCTAAAGTATGTCAAAGCTTCAGAATCCTTGCCTCCGAGGAACAACCTGTTTTCACCCTCTCCAGGACGAACCTAATTGTTTTCCTAGACGTCTGTGGTGTGTTCAGTACTCTTCTTCAACACCACAGCTCAAAGTCATCCGTTCTCCTTCATCCCTGGTCATTGTTCAGCTTTCTGATGTACTTCAAAGACCATGTCCAGTATCAGGCGCACCTTAGTCTCCAGACTAACATCATTGCCCTTCATTACTTTGGAGAGGTCTCTGACAGCAGACTTTCTCAGTGTAATTTTAATTTCCTGGAGGTTGGTACCAAGAGCGTTGATTGTGCAGCGAAGCAGAACTGAAACTGTTCAAAATCTCAGTCTTTTTATCGTCTATCATGATGCTGCCAATAAGCCCAGTGGTGAAAAATCTTTGCTTTCTTGATGTTGCACTTCAATCCATATTTAAGGCTGCAGTCTTTGACCTTCTGCAGCAAGTGCTTCAGTTCCTCTTCAGTTTCAGCAAGCAAGGTTGTGTCATCTGCTTAATACAGGTTGTGGATGAGTCTTCCACCAATCCTGATGCCACACTCCTCCTCATAGAGCCCAGTCTCTTGGATAATCTGTTCTGCATATAGATTGAAAAGTATGGAGATAGGACACACCCCTTGCATACATCCTTCCCAATTTTGAACCATGCAGTGTTTCCTTGCTCTGTTCTGATGACTGCTTCCTGGTCCAAGTGTAGGTTTCACATAAGCACAGTCAAGTGTTCTGGGATTCCCATTCTTCTCAGAGTTAGCCACAGTTTGTTGTGATCCACACAGTCAAATGCCTTTGCATAGTCAATGAAACACAGATAGACATTCCTCTGGTACTCTCTGCTTTTAGCCAAAGTCCATCTGACATCAGCTATAATATCCCTAGTACTGCAGCCTAAACCTAGCCTGCACTTCAAGCACTTCTCTGTTGATGTGCTATTGTAGTCATTTTTTAGTAGAATCTTGCTTGCATTTGATATTAATGATGTTGTTGTTGTTGTTATGTGCCATCGAGTCGTTTCCGACTCATAGCGACCCTATGCACAACAGCTCTAAACCCTGCTCTATCCTGCGCCAACCGCACCGCCTCTGACACACTGTTCGATAATTTCCACACTCTGTTGGGTCACCTTTCTTTGGAATGGGAATCTAGATCTCTTCTAGTCAGTTGGCCAGGTGGTTGTCTTCCAGATTTCTTGGCACAAATTAAGGAGCTGAACAGAAGATTTCAAAAGGCAGCACGGGAAGACAAATATTATATTGAAATGTATTATAATGAAATGTGCAAAGAGCTGGGGTCAGAAAAATCAGAGGAGCCAAACTTGCTCAGCATTTCTCAAGCTGAAGGAACTGAAGAACAAATTCAAGCCTTGAGTTGGAATACTTAAGAATGGGCAGAATATTAAATGATCCAGGAAGCATTAAAAGAAGATGGAAAGAGTATACAGAATTGACCAAAAGGAATTGTTGGACACAGAAGAATTTCATCAAACAGTGTATGAGCAAGAAGAGCCTGTGGTGATGAAGGAGTAAGTTTAAGCTACTCTGAAAGAATTGCAAAAAACAAAGTCCCAGGAATTGACAGCATACCAGTTGACATTATTTCAACAAACAGATGCTGCCCTGGATATGCTCATGACGTTGTGCCAAGAAATCTGGAGAACAGCCACCAGGTCAATGGCATTGACGATCAAATACACAGTCAACAGAGGCTAGACTAGATAAATGGAATCTCATAAAAATTACATCTTTATGTGCATCAACATCGGGTTTTTGAAGGTCTGTTATATTTTGGAAATGGATGGCCAGTCCTTCTTCCTAGTCTGTCTTAATCTGGATGCTTTAGAACATACTTTTAGTTTTAGAACATTATCTAACAGACAAGCATTTTACTGAACGGAGCAGATGAAACTTTCCCTTTCAGAAGTAACCAGTACATTCCGTGTGTGCACCCCAACCCCCGCCCCAACATGTCTTGCCCCTTCCCTTTCTCTGTTACAGCAACTCTTGCATTCCCAACTACCCCATCCAGTACCTCCCTCCAGGCAGCCACCCCTTCATATGATGGAGTAGGCCACAAATCACTTCTGTGATGTCTTGCTCCTGTTGTTATATGCCATCGAGTCACTTGTGACTCATAGCGACCCTATGTACAACAGCCCTAAAGCCTGCTCTATCCTGTGCTAACCTCATTGTCTCCGACACACCTTCTCCCACTACCCCAATCACTGAATTGATCCATCTCATTGAAGGTCTTCCTCTCCTGCACTGTCCCGCTCCAAGGACTGGTCCCTCCTTGCAACATGCCCAAAGCATGTCAGACGAAGCTTCAGAATCCTTGCCTCCAAGGAGCAGCCTGGCTTCACCCTCTGCAGGACAAACCTGTTCTGGCGGTCCTTGGTATATTCAATACTCTTCTCCAACACCAAAGCTCAAAGGCATCAAATCTCCTTTTATCATCCCTAGTCACTGTACAGCTCTCTGATGTGTGGCAAGCAATTGTGAAGACTATAGCCCGGATCAGGCGCACTTTAGTCTCCAGCCTGACATCATTGCTCTTCAATAATCTGGAGAGGTCTCTGACAGCTGACTTTCCCAATGCCATTCGTCTCTTGATTTCCTGGCTGCTGATACCAAGAGTGTTGACTGTGGAGCCCAGCAGATGTACGGTAGGGCACACTTTGAATATATGGCAACTGAGGTGGAGTCCTCCAAAGCTCCATCTCACATACTTGAGGCATGTGGTCCTTGGAGAAGGACATCATGCTTGGAAGGATGGAGGGATGGCACAGGAGAGGAAGACCCCAGATGAGATGGATTGACACAGTAACTGGGGCAATGAAGATAGGTGTGTTGGTGTCATTGAGACTGGCTCAAGACAGGACAGGCTTCCAATGTTGGTCACTAGGAGTTGCAGGCAATTTGAGGGCACATAACAACAAAAATAACAACAAAATAAGCATCAATATATAGCCCATAGCATCTTTCAATATTGTGACTCGAGGTTTAAATTTGTTTTTTCAGTTCTCTCTGCTGGATAAATACAGAACAAGTCCTTCATTTTTTATTCTCCAATTCCAGCTCTCCGCACATTCCATTATAATATTTTACTTTGTCTGGCTTCTCGACACTCTAGTGCAATTTTTAACCTTTCTTCTGACATACATTTTGTTTTTTCTTTCTCCTGTGTCTTTGTAATCATCTTTTTTGTCTCTTCATGGATGATATCCTTGATACCATCCCATAGCTAATCTGGTCTTTGATTGGTGTTCAGTGGTTCAAATCTGTTCTTAAAATGATTTTGATATTCAGGTGGAATAGATTGAAGATCATATTTTGGTTCTCATAGACTTGTTTTCATTTTCTTTGGCCTCAATTTGAACTTGCACATGAGTAGTTGATGTCAGTTCCACAGTCCATCCCTGGCCTAGTTTTGACTTCTGATATTGAGCATCTCCAATGATTCTTTCCACAGATGTAGTCAGTCTGATTCCTATACAGTCCGTTAAGTGAGTTCCATGTGTGAAGTAGCTATTTGTGATTTTTTTAAAAAGGTATTTGCAATGAATAAATAATAGAAAATGTAAAATCAGTCATTCTTTCTAGCCTCATTTCTGTCACCAGGCTCATATTTTCCAACTCCTAATTCTGTCTTCATTGTTTCCAATTTTTTCAGAGACAGTGCGATTGGCACAGGACAGAGTGGAGTTTAGGGCTGTTGTACATAGGGTCGCTATGAGTCACAGGCGACTCGACGGCACATAACAACAACAACAACAGATTAAAACATCTTTATTGCATGTTTGGTCAATTTTGGACTGCAAGTTTTGGTAAAAATTTTCAGTTTCCTCTTCTTTGGCTCTAGCTGTAGGATCGTATATTTGGATAATAATTGTATTATGAGGTCTTCTGTTTCAGAACAGAACTTGAAGTTGACTTTTCAACTGTGAGTCAACACCACTCTTCTTCTGTTTTTCACTCCCACGTAATTATTAGTATACCATGTGATTATCTGATTCAAAGTAGCCAGAGTTAGTCCATCTCAACTCACTAATGCCTAGAATGTCAGTGTTCAAATATTTGTTCCATTTAACTTTTCACAATTTCTAGTTTTCTAACATAGAAGCTTCATACATTCCATTTTCCGATTATTAAATGATGTTTGCCATCTGGGCTCTACCACTAATACTATAACTGAGTTCCTCTACTGTTCATAAAATTTTCAGAAGCCTGCT
>NW_006400190.1:331129-337119 GCF_000299155.1 Elephantulus edwardii | reverse complement strand
ACAACCACCAGTTAAATTGTTTCAATTAACAAATGAAACCTTGGATGCACTCACCAGTCTATGTCAGGACATTTGAAGGATGGCTGTCTGGCCAATGAATTGGAAGAGGTCCATATTTGTTCCCATTCCCAAGATCCAATCGAGTGTTGAAATTACCAAACAATATCATTTATATCACATGCAAGCAAGATACTGCTGAAGAGCATTCAAAAACAGCTACAACAGTACATAGATAAGGAACTGCTAGAAGTTCAAGCAAGATTTAGAAGGGACAGTGGCACCAGGGGTATAATTGCTGATGTCACATCCTGGCTAAAAGTAAGGAATACCAAAAAATGCCCATTTGTGCTTTATTTACTATGCAAACGCGTTTCACTGTGTGGATCATGAGAAATTGTGGCTGACATAGAGAAGAGTGGGAATCCCAGAGTGCTTGATTGTGCTCATGTGGAACCGATACTTGGACCAGGAGGCTGTTGTGTGAACAGAGCGGGGGAGCACTGGATGGTTTGGAATTGGAAAGGGAGTCTGCCAGCGTTGTATTCTCTCTTTATTCAATCTGTATGCTGAGCAAATTAGCCAAGAGCTAGACAACGAATAAGGATGACAGAAAAAGAATTGATGTCTTTGAGCTGTGGTGGTGGAGAAGAGCACTAAACATCCATCTCCATGGACAGCCAGCAGAACAAGTAGGTATGTCTTGGAGAGGGTGCAGCCAGAGTGCTCTTTGGAGGCAAGAATGATGAGGCTTTGCCTCACATACTTCAGGCATGATGCTAGGAGATGCTGTTCCTTGGAGAAGGACATGATGCTGGGAAGGGTGGAGGGTTGACAAAGAAGGGGAAGACCGTACACTTGGTGAGTTGACACAGTTACTGCTGGAATGGGCTCCTGTGTGTCAGGAAGTGTGAGGATGGCACAGGACAGAACAGTGTTCAGATCTTTTGTTCATTGAGTTGCTATGAGTCATACTCAACTCGACTGCACCTAACAACCACAATGACCTCTGATCCTGATGCCACATTCTTCCTGAAGTCTGAATGATTTGTTCAGCATACAGATTGAATAAATGTAGATAAAGAATATGACATACCACTTTCTTGATTTTAAATTATGCAGTGCTCCCTTGCTCTGTTCAGACAACAGCTTCTTGGTATAGATTTTGCAATGGGCACAATTAAATTTTCTGAGCTTCCCATTCTTCTCAATGTTAGCTATAATTTGTTGCAATCTACGTAGTATAATATCTTTGGATAGTCAATAAAACCCACATAGTAAGTTTTACCCTCGTGGTTAAGTTTTAGTTTTATGGTATTGTGGTCTGAGAAGATAAAATTTCCGTGTTTTTGAATAAGTGTTTCCGAATTTGTTGAGGCTGGCTTTATATCCTGATATATGATTGATTCCGGAGAATGTACCGTGTGCACTTCAGAAGAAAGTGAATTGAGTTTTAGTTGGGTGCAGAGCCGTGAAAACGGTGGGGATCTGGAAAGACAGGGCAATGGCTGACATATCTTGGTACTGATTAATTTTGTAAAATATAATGAGTGTGAGTGATTGTATGAAACAATGTGAGTGAAGATAGTGTGAAAAACAATGTATACGAACATTTTAAGCAAACCAGTATAAAATGAAAATGAGGAGAAAGAGTGAATGAAGTAATACATGAAACAATGTATAGGAGTGAAACAGTATATACCAATTTTGTGTGCAAACCAATATAAAATAAAAATAAAAAAGATAAAAACTAAAAGAAGCAAAGCACGCTTATTTTTTTCTAGTGTTTTCTACTGTCAGCATGATCCATCTTATATCGGCAATATCTCTGATGCCTCAACCTGTTCTTAATCTGATTTTAATTTAGACATTTCTGTTGATGTAGTGTTCTAGCCATTTTTTCGTAGTCTACAGCTAGATTTTGTTTGCATGTGATATTACTAATTCTGTATGAGAGTTTCCACATTCTTTTGGATCACCTTTTTGGGGGACAAAATATGGATCTCTTCCAATCAGTTGGCCAGGTTGCTGTCTTCCGGGTTTCACAGCCTGGGAGCATGTGCAGGACTGTATCTGTTGAACACTTCAGCTGGTAGTTGATCTCTTCCTGGAACCTTATTTTTTGCCAATGTCTTCAGGGCGGCTTGTACATCTTCTTTTGTTATCATTGGTTGATCATATGCTATTTCCTTGAAATGGTTCTGTGTCAGCTGATTCTTTGGTACAGTGGCTCCTTGTGTTCTTTCCATCTTCTTTTGATGCTTCTTGGATCATTCAGGATTTTGCTTATAGATTCCCTCAGAATTGTAGCTTGAGACTTGAGGTTGTTTTTAATTATTTCAGCTTGAGAAAGGCCGATTGGGTTCTTAGTTTTTATTTTCTGACTCCCTCTCTTTGCACATTTCACACATTTGCTATTAGATGCAAACCAAAGCAAGGTGCTGCCTTACACTGTTAACAATAGCAAAGCCCTGCAGAACAGACAGCAGCAAATGCTGGGAAGATTGTGGGGAGCTGGAGTTTTGCATACACTGCTGATGGGAATGTGAAATATGTAACCCTGTGGAAAGCACAGGACAAGACAGGGTTCTTTAGGTTGTTAGGAGTTGTACTGGATTTGCCGGCACCTACTACCATAACAACAACGTGTAAAGCACAAATCTATCTGCTGTGCATTGTCCCTGCCACGGTCCTCTGCTCACAGTACCAACACCAGCAGCCACGATGGGTTGTACCTGCCAAGAGCTGTGTTCTCATGATGACTTTCTGTGTCTCCAGTTGGTGAGTGAATTCATGCTGACAGATTTCCTCATTCTGGAATGATTGTCTTTGTTCTACTTAAAGTGTAATAAAAGAATCTCTTTAGAATATGTTTGAAATGAGAATGCCTTTCTTTATCAACAAAAAAAAGGGGAGCTGTGCGGGCCTAGCAGACAGTATTGTGCTGTCAGTCCAGCGGTGGACTGTTGGAATCTGTCAGCTGCTCCGTGGGAAAAAAGGTGTGTGGTTTACAGCCTCTGAAAACCAACTGTAGGGCCAGTTAGGAGCCATTTGAGACAAGATGACAATGAGAGAGAGTTTTCCTGAACTAATTCAGGACACAGGAACATTCCTTGTGTTTTCCATATAAACCCAAAGGCGAACTGTCCCTCCATGGGCTTGTCCAGAAATTGTAATTCACTTTTATCAGTACTTTTCCTAAGAACAAACGCAGACAATACTCATGGTTGTGAGTTTATTGGGTAACAGTTCAACTTCTGGGATGAATGAGCATACAGTTTTGGTCGGGACATTTTAGCTGGCCTGCACACAGGCCTTTTTCTCTGGCCTCTTGACTAGCCTCGGCTGTCCATGGGCAAGTGTTATGTTACAGAGCTCTTTGACCTCTGCCAGTAAGTGCCCAGTAGCACTCCACTCTGCAAGTAAGTGGCTCAGAAGTGCGCAGCATCGTCGTTCTGCGTGCTGAGAGGCTCACTGACTGATACCCTCTGGGCTTCTGTTCTGCTGTCCCTGCAGCTGCCATTTCTTTACCAATACTTCTTGTCTGCCACTGTGTCCTGGGTGACTCTCCTAAGTGTAGGAGGGCCTCAGCACAAGGACCCTCTGTCCAAAAGAACATGCCAATCCAGGTTTCCTGTCTGCTCACTTCTCTCCTTTTATCTGCTGTAATAGAGAAGATGCATCTCGAGCAAGTGTATGACCTGAGTAATGGTAAGATTTGAGTCACACCTTCTTGTAAAATTCTAATTCAAGATACAATTCACCCACACTTATCTTGCCCCATTAGCATGGAGGTTTGGATTTTTAGCACATTTCAAAATAGAGTGATCACACAGTGTAGTACAACTCTGGGATACAGTCATCATGGCCGAGCGAGCCATGCTGACATGTAACCTAGCCATCAACACTGGGATACAACCATCATGGCTGAGACAAGTTGGCATATAACCCCAAATATCAAAGCTTCCGTATACCTGATTTGCATGGTTCCACCCAATCAAGAACATCAGATTAAAGACCAAGGCAGAGTATTTTCAATTGCTTTCAAATGCCTATGAAAGTTTTATAATGAATAAGGAAGACCTAAGAAGAGCTAATGATTTGAATTATGTTTATTGACTAACAGTATTGAATAGCGCAGAGACTGCCAAAAAATAAACAAATTTGGCTTGGAGGAAGTGCAATCATACTGTCCCTTACAAGTAAGGGTAGTGAAAATGTGTCTCTCTTACTTTGGGCATATTCTCCGGAGGAGCCAATCCTTGGAGAGAGATGGAATGCTGGGAAAGGCAGAGGATCAGTGAAAGATCTCCTAGTGCAGGATCGGGCCAGGTTCAAGGGTTTGCAGTTAGTCCTTGTCAACTCCACAGCACCTAATACCACCGCCAAATCATTGTCTGAGCCACAAAAGACTGGCCAGAAAGCCAAGGGGAGGAATTTACTGTCTTATACTTTAGCATCCTCACAGTCCTTTTCTAAGTTGCTCCTCTTCTCATTAACATGGACAGTCCCTTGAGGTCACTGTCTGATGCTTCAGTTTACTGTTTCCAGCTGGTCCTGTGTATGCTGTCACATTAGGCACTGTCACGTTGCTTTTGCGTCTTAGTGACAGCAGAACACCTTTCCTGTCCTGCAGCTTTCTTACAGTCTCTGGGATCAGGTCCACTATGCAGTTCCCAGCAGTCCATCTCATTAAGAGTCATCCTCTTCGTCTGGGACCCTTCATCTTTGCAAGAATGACGTTGGTCTTCAAGGATCAGCTCCTCCTGAGAACATGTCCAGAGTGTGTCTGGGGTATGTTTGGGTTAGGGTTAGGGGCCGAGTCCTGGTGGCCCACAGAGTGTGAGGGGCCGAGTCCTGGTCACCCACAGTGTGTCTGGGTTTGTGTGAGGGTTAGGGTTAGGGGCCAAGTCCTGGTGGCCCAGAGTATGTTAGGGGCTGAGTCAGCAGTGTCTCCTGGTGATCCTATTAACAACTGCCTCTTGTTACAGTCTCTGTCAATTCAGTTTTGCTTCTTAACAGAAAAAAATAAAGATAGTTTTGTTAGAAAGTTACATCCCCACCACAACAAGATAAAGGTAAATAGTCCAATAGAAAAATGGGCACAGGATATGAACAGACACTTCACTGAAGAAGACATTCAAATGGCCAACAAGCACATGAAAAATGTTTCAAAATCCTTAGCTCTAAGAGAGATGCAAATCAAAACCACTATGAGATACCATCTCACCCCAGTCAGAATAGCAAAATTTAACAGAACAGCAAGCAACAAATGCTGGCGAGGTTGTGGAGAAAATAGAACCCTTGTTCACTGTTGGTGGGAATGTAAAAGGGTGCAGTCACTATGGAAGGCGGTATGGCGCTTTCTCAAAAAGTTGCAAATAGAGATACCATTTGACCCAGCATTTCCACTGCTGGGAATATACCTCAAAGAGACCATAACTGACATCCAAGCAGATATATGCACACCCATGTTTATCGCTGCTTTGTTCACAGTAGCAAGGAGTTGGAAACAACCTAAGTGCCCATCAACAAACGAATGGACACAGAAGCTGTGATATATTCACACAATGGAATACTATGTTGCATTGAAAAACAAGGAACTCATGCAATATTATTCAAAATGGGTGAACCCTGGAGGACATTATGCTGAATGAAGTATCTTAGTTACAAAGGGACAAATACTGCATGGTGCCACTGTTGTAAAAGAGGACTGACCTTGGGGTTGGGGAGAGACTGAGAAAGATGGGTTCAATAATGTATACTGCATTGAAACAGATGAGGGATATGTGATTAGGTATTTTTTGTCATGACAGGAGTCCAGAGTGAAGGCTGCATAGTGGAGTGGACCTGGGGGGAGGGATTGTAAAACAATGAAAGAATTTTACTTTTCCAAGAGGGTAGTGTACTAGGGGGGAGGATTGAGGGGAGGAGAAAAATGCAACAATGAATGAATGGAAATCCAAAGTCTCTGTAAATTTTCACCGAGATTA
>NW_006400190.1:326992-331029 GCF_000299155.1 Elephantulus edwardii | reverse complement strand
GAAGAGTACTGAGCATCCCATGGGCTTACCTAAAGAACAAACAAATATGTCTTGGAAAAAGTGCAGCCAGGGTGGTCTTTGGAGACAAAGATGATGAAAGTTGGCCTCACATATTTTGGGCATGTTGCTAGGAGAGTCTGTTCCATGGAGAACATGATGCTTGGAAAGGCAGAGGTTGAGAAAGGAGAAGATCCTTAACTGGTGGATTGTAACAGTGTCCGTCACAGTGGGCTCTAGTGTGTCAGGAAGTATGAAGATGGGATAAGGTTCAGATCTGTTGTTCATAAGTTGCTGTGTGTTGTAATTGATTTGAGGGCATCTAACAACATCATATATACATCAAAGCAGGAGGACGATGGACAATCTCCTCCCATGCAGTTAACTGCCTCTGAAAACCCTCTAGAGGTTCAGCTCTGGGCCGGTTCCAACTTGAAGGGGCACAGCAACAACAAGAAGCATCAAAAGATGTCTCCAAAAGAGTGAAAAGAGAACCTATAGATTGGGAGAATATATTTTGCAAGACACATCTGACAAGGAACTCATCTTGAAAATTTACAGAAAACTTAAATACCTCAAGAAGAAAAAAATAATCCAGTTCTAAAATGGACAGAGAACATGAGTAGACACTTCACACACACACACACACACACACACACACCCTGATGTGGTCAGCCCACATATGAAGAAATGATTAGCTATTGTTGTTCGGTGCCATTGAGTTCAAGATGAAAGCTATTGTTGTTCGGTGCCATTGGGTCGGCCACGCCCCATAGTGACCCTAAGAACCTGGTTCTGTACCTTGCCCTGTCCTACACCACCTCATCTCTGACAGACTTGAGCTTATTCTTATAGTCACTGTACCAGCCCATTTTGTTGAGAGTCTTCATTGATCCTCACTTCACCAAGTATGATGTCTTCTTCCAAAGACTCGTCCCTCCTGACAACGTGCACAGAGTGTATGGGATGAGTTTTCACTATCCTCACTTCTAAGGAGAACCCTGATTGCACTTTCTGCAAGACATATTTATTTATTATTTTTACCAGTCCATGAGATGTTCAGTGCTCTTCTCCAACTCCACAACTTAAAGACATCAGTTCTTCTTCTGTCATCTTTATTCACTGACCAGCTTCAGATGAGTGGCAAAAGACTGAATAGGCTATGGGTTGGATCAGGTGAATCTTAGTTTTTAAACTGACATTGTGGTTCTTAAAACTTTGGAAAGCTCCTTGACAAGTTTTTAGTAATGTGATATGTCTTTTGTTTCTTTACAGCTGGTACCAAGGGTGTTGATTGTGGATGCAGGTAAAATCAAATCATTGACAGTTTCAATTCTTGCTCTGTTATGATGTTGCCTCTCTGCCCAGTGGTGAGGATTTTTGTTTTCTTGATGTTAAGATGGAATCCACATTGTAGGAATTGTGTCAGGTCTTCTTCACTTTCAGTGACCAAGGTTGTGTCATCTGCATAACTCATGCTTTTGATGAATCTTCCTCTGATCATCTACATTTAGAGCCAAAAGGGAAGAAATTGAAAATTTTTACCAAATTTTGCAGTCTAAAATTGATCAAACATGGAATCAGAATGCATTAATGATAATTGGTGACTGGAATGCAAAAGTAGGAAGCAGTGAAGAAGGAACAGTGGGAAAATAATGGGCTTTGTGATAGAAACAAAGCTGGAAATAGTGATTGAATTTTATATTTATAGTGATTTATTCCTTGCAAATATATTTTTTAATAATTTATTATTTATTGAAGGCCCAGATGAGAGAGCAGGGGACAGGGCCACAATCTTTAACTGGAAGAGAATGAAGGAATATTTCAGTGCAAACCAGTCTGTTGATTAGGGAGGGATGAGTTTAAGCCAGATGGATGGCCTTTTCAGTGCTGGAAGGGGAAGGGCACTGAGAGGTCATACAGGGAGCAGCCTGGAGCCTCCCAGTAGCCAGTCCCCTGTCAGATTCCATGTCCCTTAGAGGAATCATTGCCTCTACTGCATGTATGTGTGGCAGATCATCCCTTGCCGGAGTTCCTACTGTGTCTGTCCAGAGTTGATTCTGTGTGTGTGTCTGGCTCAATCCCATATCAGGAATGTGTTTTAGTTTCTATATGCAGGCCTGTCAGGTAAGTCACCTTTTCCTGTGCTCTAGTGTTAATCTCTCAGTCAGTTTGGGTCCATATTTCGCGTGCGTTATGTCTGGATAGGTCCCAGCTTGTAGAGATTGGTCTCTGTCATGCCTCAGCTTCAACCCTCTCTCCTCCATCCCCCCCACCCCCTCAGCCTGGCCCCAGTGTGCTGATGGTCATATAGCTCAACATGGAGAGGGGGCTATGGAAGAGGTGGGAGGGTCCCCAGCCGGAAGAGGTTTGGGGCGAGTTCGTGGCGGGTGGTGCCAGCATCGGGAGCACGTTTGCAGGCAGGCCTTCCTAAGGCGACGATGCATGAAGCAGTAGACTAGGGGTTGACACAGGCAGAGGTATAGCTCAGCAAGTGGATGAAAGAAATGGGGGTGCCTGAGAGCGCGGGTGCACACCAAGCCCGTCGAAAGCGTACACCTGCAGCCAACACAGGAAAAAAACCACAACAATCACCAACAACATCTGCACCACTCGCTTCTTGGCCAGCAGCTTTGCTGGACGGGCTGGGGGCCTGCCCCTGTTCCAGGAATGGACGCTGTCAGCGCTGACAGCTCCAGTGCAGGCCGAGAGCGAGGAGACTGCACGTAGCAGCCTTCACCATCCTCGCCGGCCAGCCCTCTCTCCAGCTGGCAGTGCCTGTTCCGGTGAGCAGGGTCTGGTCCCTTCCCATTTTGCAGTCCTCCTCGGCTTCGGACTGCTCTGACTCTTCCTGTCACTGGCTCCGTCAAAGCAAAACCCCAGGTAGAGCTCACGTGAGATCAGCCCATAGGCTACAGCCATGACCACACCTGGGACGAAGAACAAAAGCAGCAGCTCCGACCAGGTCTGGCGGACATGCGCACTGGGCCAGCGATGCACACCCTGCAGCACACGGACCCCCTGACTGCACAGTGGTGTACACGGGCCGGGCACCATGAGCAGCCTGGACAGCAGCCACGTGGCCACGATCATGCGAGCCGCATGGGAGTGTGTCTGCAATGGCCGGCAGATGGCCCTGTACCGCTCCAGGGCGATGACCACGAGGTTTAGGGTGGACACACTCACAGACACACCCCCCCCCATGAAATAGGAAACTGCCTTGCAGACAATTGTACCAAAGATGAATGTGCCCATGAGATTGGACAGGAGGGTGAAGGGCATGCAAGCCGCAGCCAGCAGGAGGTCGCAGGCTGCCAGTGACAGTAGGAAGGCATTGGTCACTGTCCACAGGCGTCTGCTCAATCCCAGGACCACAATGATTAGCACATTTCTTCCAACGCTCATCAGAAAGATCACAACATACAAGGTGATTCTAATAGCCAGCTCCAGTTCTTGAGTCCTGGCTCTGTGGGTGCAAGGGGGCTCACAGCTAAAGTTGTTAGCACTGCTGCTGTTGAGGAGGGGGCCCCCAGGGCGGCACAGGGAAGCCCTCAGGCCGGGCTGGGGCCACCAAGCTCCGGTTCAGCCTCAGCAGCTCCATGGCCCAGCGGGGCCCCTGCCTCCCTCCGCTGGACCGGGCGGGCTCCTGCTGTGGCTCCCGTAAATATCTTTTCTAAAAGACTACATGTGGACCTCACCTGATGGTCTGCATAGGAATCAGATTGACAACATTTGTAGAAGAAATTATTGGAGAAACTCAATATTGGTAGTTAAAACTAGGCCAGGGGCAGACTGTGGGTCAGATCATTAATTACTCATATACAAGTTCTAATGGAGGCTGAAGAAAATTATAAAATAAGTCCTCAGGAACCAAGATGCAATCTTGAGTCAATTCCATCTGAATTTCATGATCATCTTAAGAATAGGTTTGAGGCATTGAACACCAAAGGTCAAAGACCATATGAGTCGTGGGAGGATATCAAGGATATATCTCATCCATGAAAAAAGCAAAAGGTCATTACAAAAATAGAGAGAAAACA
>NW_006400190.1:308898-325861 GCF_000299155.1 Elephantulus edwardii | reverse complement strand
CAGTCCTTGACCCTCTGCAGTAAGTGCATGAGGTCCTCCTCAGTTTCAGCGAGCAGGGTTGTGTCATCTGCATAACGCAGATTATTGATAGATCTTCCACCAATCCTAATGCCACGCTTCTCATAGAAATGAATAATAAATTATTAATTAATTAATTAATACTATTTTTTTTTAAAGTTACATCCCAAAGGGATGAACGTCCCTCCTTGAAAGGAAATATGGAGGAGAAGCCCGTGTCCATTCATCTTGCTGAGGGTCTGCTTCTCTTTCTCTGACCCTCCTTTCCCCCAGCATGATGTCTTTTTCCAAGAATGGGTTCCTCTTGATGGCATGCGTGGCCAGTTGGTGAGAGGAAGTTCCACTTACCTTTATGCAGGGCCCTGATTGCACTTCCCCTTTGACATACTGGTGTGCTCTCTCGGCAGGCAATGGGGGGCTAGTCAGTACTCTTCTCCAACACCAAAGTCAAAGTCATTATTTTTTTTTATGTCATCCTTAGTGGTTGTCAGACTTTCAGAAAGCTATCAAACATACTATGGATTGGATCAGGCACATCTTCGTCTGTAAACTAGTAACCTTATCCTTTAGCACCTTAGAGGGGTTTAGGGTTAGGGGTTGCAGTAAGGGTTCCGGTTAGAGTTTATCAGCTTAGAGAGGGGTAGGGGTAGGGTAGGGGTAAGGGTAAGGGCTAGGGTTTAGCACCTTGGAGAGGTTTAAAGGTAGGGTTAGGGTTAGGGTGGGTTTAGAACCTTGGAGAGGTTTAGGGTTTCGGGTAGGCATCTTCTCAGTCCATCTTGAGTTTCTAGTAGTGCTCTGCTGACATACTGTTCAGCCACTTTTTAATACTCTTCAGCAAGATTTTACTTGCCTGAGATTAATGATATTATTTTATAATTTCCACATTCTGTTAGATCACCTTTTTTTGGAATGCCCAAAGTATGTGAGGCGGAAGCCTTACTATCTTTGCTTCTAAGGGATATTTTGGTTGTATATTTCTTTTATGACAAATTTGTTTGCTCTTTTAGCAGTTAATGGTATATTAAATATTCTTCACATATTCTGTATTTAAGGGATCGGTTCTTATTTAACCTTCCTTACACATTGTGCAACTTTCACATGCATATGAAGCAATGGAAGATTCCATAGTTTGAGCTGGGTTCACTTTAAAGTGACATCATGTTCTCTACCACTCTCAAGAAGTCCTTTGTAAAACTCTCAGAAGTGAATTTGCCCAATGCAATAAGTCTCATGATTTCTTGACTATTAATTCCATGTGTGTTGATTGTGGATCCAAGTAAAATGAGATCTTTACCTACATTAATCACACACACACAAACATATACATTCTCACTGCAGCCCAAGTGCTCCTTGCAGGCAATAGTGAGACTTTGTCTCACAGACTTTAGCCATGTTGCTAGAAGAGACTATTCATTGAAGAGGGACATCATGCTTGGGATGGGGAAGGACCATGAAAGAAGAAAGACCCTCAGCCCGCTGGATTGACAGTCACTGCAGCAATGGGCTTGAGCGTGAGGATGCTACAGGATAGGACTGGGTTCAGATCTGTTGTGTATAAGGTTGCTGTGAGTGATACTTGCCAACACCTAAAAACAGCAACAACATCAATCCCTTCTCCGTTTATTATAAAGTTGCGTAGGGGTTCGGTTTTGAGGATTTTTGTTTTATTTATGGCTAGATGTAAATCCATTGTACATGCCCCAAGTTTACATTTTCTGCAAACATCATGTATCATCTTCATATCAGTTTGTTAATGAATTTTCCTCCTATTCTGATTCCATAGCTCAGTTTCTCAGATCAATCACTCAGCCTACAGATTGGACAGGTGTAGTGAAAGGACAGTCCTTACACACATCTTCCCTAACTACAGACTTTCCTAGTACAGTATGTCTCCTGATGTCCTGACTGCTGATACCAAGGGTGTTGATTGTGGCTCCAAGTAAGATGAAGTTGTTGACGGTTTCAAACTTTTCTCCATCAGTCATGATGTTGCCTATAGATAGGTCCAGTGGTAATAATCTTTGTTTTCTTGACATTGAGATACAATCCATATTGGAGGCTGCATTCCTTGATCTTATATTTCAAGTCCTCCTCACTTTCAGTAAGCAAGGTTGTGTCATCTGCATAGCACAGGTTATTGGTGAGTCTCCCTCTGATCCACTTTGGACATGTTGCCAGGAGGGATGGGTCCTTGGAGAGGGACATCATGCTTGGGAGGGTGGAGGGACAGCGCAGGAGGGGAAGACCCTCTATGAGATGGATTGATTCGGTGACTGGGGTAATCAGGATGGGTGTGTTGGAGGTAGTGTGGTTGGCGCAGGATAGAGCAGGGTTTAGGGCTGTTGTGCATAGGGTCGCTATGAGTCGCAAACGACTCGACGGCACATAACAACAACAACAACAATTACCTCTGATCCTGATGGCATATTCTTTTTCATAGAGTCCAATTTCTCAAATAATTTGCTTAGCATACAGATTGAATAGGTATGGAGAGAAGATAACAACCCTGACACACTCCCTTTTTACTTTAAACCATGGAAATGCATTAATGGTTGGTTACCCAAGGAGGACAGAGCAGAGGGGGGTGGAGCTCCCTGATTAAAACAAACTTGGAAGCAGGAGTGGCGTCCACTTCCGTAATAGCTTGCCTCCGGAAACCCTATAAACCTGGAGAGAGGATGAGAGACACCCAAGCGTCGAGGACTCTCCTTCATAGGGTCAGTGCTGTGAATAGCCTGTGACTTGATGGCACTTAACAACAACAACACAGTGTTCCTTTGCTCTGTTCGCACAGTAGCCTCCTGGTCAAGGTCTAGGTTTTTCATGAGCACAATTAAGTGCTTCGGGATTCACATTCTTCTCAAGGTCAGCCACCACTTGTTATGATCCACACAATCAGATGCCTTTGCGTAGTCAATAAAGCAGAAATAGACATTCTTCTGGTATTCTTTACTTTCAGCCAGGATCCATCTGACAGCAGTGGAATCCCTGGTGCCATGGCCTCTTCTAAATCCTGCTTTAACTTTTTTGTTGAGTGGCCTCCATTTGATATTATAAGCTTCTGCTTGGATGTCTTGAAGCATCATAGTGGTTTAAAAGGCAGCTTTTTAGGAAAAAAATATATCAAAACAGTGAAATTAAATATACCCAAACATCTAGAGACCTTGGAGATGAAATACCCCTGTGATGAAAGAATAGAGTGGCCCAAGTTTTATTACATAGGTTGGTTATCAGATTCTTGTCGGATGTTTTCTTTCCAGTGTTATTTCCTAGCTGTACCTTGTCACTTTTTTTTGGTAAAATCCTTTGATGAATACAAGTTTTTAATTTTTCTGAGGTCTCATATATTTAGAACTCTGGTGGCCTAGTGGGTAAGGATTTGGACTGCCAACCCTAAGGCAGGCAGTTTGAATCTAGTAGTTGCTCCAAGGGAGAAAAATGGGCAGTCTCTCTGTGAGTAACTGCCTCTGAAAACCCACTGGAGGACCAGCTCAGAGTGGGCTCCGGCTCGACAGCACACATCAACAGCAGCAGCTCATTTATTGTGTCTTTTGCTGTTTGTGCTTTTGTTATTGTGTTGGACAGTCATTGTTAAAAGCTAGGCCTGGCACCTTTGCCCTTGTGTCTTCTGAGAATTTTATGGTTACAGTTTGCACACTTAGGTGCTAATCCATTTTTAATGTGCTTCTTTGTGGGAAGTTTAACTGTGGATTGAGTTGGTACATATTCCCAACATCAATGCAAAAATTTGAATAGATTGTAAAACAATTTCTGCTGTTCATTCCTTATGGGGTATTTAAAATGTTTTTATCTCTCCAAATAACATGGGAAGCTTAGTGTGCCAGTGGTCTGTTGGGCTGCCAACCAGGAAGGCATGCAATTTGAATCCACCCAGTGCCGTAAAAGATGGCCAGTCTCCTCCCAGGGCATTTACTGACTCTGAAACCTTACTGGAGGGTCAGCTCTGAGTCATCGTAGACCGGATGGTACACAGAAGCAGCAGCTACCCTCCTGTGGAATTTACTGCCTCTGACAACTCCTTGGAGGGTCAGCTCTGAGTCAGATGGTACACAGCAACAGCAGATATATGTAGAGGTGCTCTTTCCCTAGGTCTCTTTACATTGATTTATTTCTTTTCTCCCCAGTTACTGATTTCTGACTTAGAGTTCAGACCGGATGATCAGTGTGATGTCACGCCCATGAGAGTATCTGGGACTTGGTTTGTGGCCCAGCATGAGGTCAGACCATGCACATCGTCTCTGTGTGTGGCAGCCGGTGAGGGCAGTGTTTGGTGCTTGTCCAGGAGCTCAGACTCTGTTACTGTGGTAGTCACACCTGTTGATTTGGGGTTGGTACCTTGCTGAAAGTGAGGAGCAGTGTGGTGAAATCACCCCATGCCATGGTTTGCCTGCTTCCTTACAGGACTGTTAACTCATTTGGAGATTATGGTAGTAAGTACACTTGTCTAGAACTGCACCTTCCAGGTGTTTGAAACACTTTATCATTTTATGATTCTTTAAATCCAGTAAGACTCTCTGTCCTAAAGTCCACTTTGAAAATGACATGGCCTCCATATCGGTTTCTTTGGGATGATCTTTGTTATAATACCCTTTTTACAACTTTTTTTTTTACTAAACATAGATAGACTGTTTCCTTACATATTAACTGTGTCTTTGGCTAGGCAACATGTGTCTGGGTTTCATTTTTATTCAATCTGATGATTTTTGTTTTTTAACTGGAATGTTAGAGCCAATTATATTTGTTTAAATTGCAGATAAATTTTAGATTCATACAATAATTTTGTGCTTTTTATTGTTCTGTCCCCTTTATTTGCTGTATACATACGTTTATCTTAGGGAAATGACTCACATGCTCAGCAAGGCTGGTAGGTTCCAAATATGGGCAGACATCAGGCGGGAGACTTCTGACTCACACAGCTTCAGGTGCTGGGGGCTTGGGTTAGCAGGTCAGACGACAGGCTGCTGGCTTCTGAGGCTGACATAGCCAAGATCGTCAGATGATATGCAGGCAGCTGGCTCAGGTCCAGAGAACCAGAGGTCAGGGGTGACACACCAGATGTCAAAATTAAGATGGAGTAAAAAGCGAGAACTCATAGGGTCGCTATGAGTCACAGGCGACTCGACGGCACATAACAACAACAAAAAGCAAGAAAGCTTTGCAGATGTCTGTACACACCAGGCTGCAGCTCTAAGGAGACTTGTGCTCAGCAGACTGGCTGCTGGCTCAGGGTGGGTTCTCAGGAGACGTGAGACCAAGGAGGTGGAGGTGTGTGCACACACAGATTTATTGTGAGGAAATGCCTCATGAACTTGTTCTGTGCTATTGAATTGACTGTCACTCATAGCAACTGTATGAACAATGGCTCTGAACCTTGCTCTATTCTGAGGCAACCTAGCTGTCTCTGACACCCCTAGCCCCACTACCACAGTCACTGTGTCTTTCCGTCTCACCCAGGGTCTTCCTCTCCTGCACTGACCCTGTACACTTCCAAGCATGATGTCCTTCTCTGAGGATTCTCCTCTTGACAACATGCCCAAAGTATGTGAGACAGAGTTTCAAAGTCTTTGCCTCCAAAAACAACCTGAGCTCACCTTCTGCAGAACAGACCTTTTTGTTTCTTGTCAGTCCGTGTTATATTCAGTACCCTTCTCCAGCCCCACAGCTCAAAGTCGTTGACTCCTCTGTCATCTTAGTGATTATCCAGCTCTCAGATGCATAGCAAATAATTGAGAAGACCGTGGCATGGTTCAAGCACACCTTGGTCTCTAGACTGACATCGTTGTTCCTCAGCACTCTGGAGAAGTCCTTGACAGCAGACTTCGCTAAGCAACTCGTCTTTTGACTTCCTGACTGCTGGTGCCAAAGGTGTTGATTGTGGAACCAAGCAAGCAGATATTGTTAACTATCTCAGTCTCTCCTCCGTCTTTCATGATGTTACCAGTTGGTCTGATGGAGAGAATCTTTGTTTTCTTGATGTTGAACTTCAATCCATATTTAAGACTGCTGTTCTGACATTCTGCAGCAGTCTGAAGTCCTTATTTTCAGCAAGCATCTGTATGATGCAGACTGTTGATAAGGCTTCCTCCAATCTTGATAACATATTCTTCATGAAGTCCAGACTTCTGAATGATTTTTTCCTACATATATATTGAAAAGGCATGGAGAAAGGATACATCCCTGAACCATGCAGTGTTCCCTTACTCTGTTCAGACAAGAACTTCCTGGTCTAGGGATAGGTTTCACGTGAGCACAGTCAGGTGGTTTGGGATACCTATTCTTCTCAAGGTCAGCCACAGTTTTTTGTGATCCACACAGTCAAGTGCCTTTGCAGAGTCAAGAAGACACAAATAGACATCCTTCTGGTGCTCTCTGCTTTCAGCCAAGGCCATCTGACATTGGCAGTGATATCTCTAGTGCCACAGCCTTTTTCTTTTTTTTTCTACTGCAGCACTTTATTCTTCCATGAGATGATGTTGCGGGGGCCTAATGTTCACACATGACGGTAGAAACCCAAAATTTGTTGTCATCTCTAGAGTTGAGAATTGCATAAAAAAACTTTACATAAATTAAGAGGATGAATATAATTTACAGGTTTAAACCCAAACCATCTTCCAACTAAAGGCAAGTAACACTTCAATCCAGCAGGAAATGGCTAAGAAAGGAAACTACATTCTAAGGTTCAGATTTTTCCAACACTGGGAAGTGAGGCCAGCACTCAACACCACTGCTTCTAGCCTGCAGCCTCTGGAGGTCCTGGAACCGTCAGCTCTGCCATGAATACCCTGCAGACCGCGAGGTCAGTAAAGCAGACCCTTACTCAGCCAGTGGCCTTCTCCACGCCGTGTCATCCGCACCACGGCTACTGAGTGGCTGGGTCACATGAACTAGGGATTGAAATCAAAGACATGTACAGGGTATTAAACATAGACTGAGGGAACAGGCATTGTGATTCAGGGTCGGATCAGCAACAACGTCTAGCTCTGGTGCTGATTTCAAGATTCAGGCTTCAAGGGCAATTGTTTTCAAAGGCTTCTTCTGGTTTCAGAGGCTAGCATGGGGCGTGCGGCACGGCTGCACTTGGAGGAGCTCATGCAGCAGGCAGGCACCCGCTCTAGTCCATTTAGAAGCACTGGTGGTGGACGATGGAGAGGCTCAGCTCACCGTACTCCTGTTTGCTGATCCACACCTGCTGGAAGGTAGACAGGCCAGGATGGAGCCACCGATCCACATGGAGTACATGCGTTCAGGGGGAGCAGTGATCTTGATCTTCATGGTGCTAGGTGCCAGCCAGCACCCTGGTCTCCTGCATCCTGTCGGCGATGCCTGGGTACACGGTGGTCCCACCTGAGAGCAATGCGTGGGTACAGTGTTGGTGGAGAGGTCCTTCCTGATGTCCACATCACACTTCGTGATGCAGTTGAAGGTGGTCTCATGGATCCCACATGACTCCATACCTGAGGACAAGATCTCCCTTAATGGCTATCCCTCCTGCCTGTCTGCCCACCCACTGCCCAGCAGGACCATCAAACCAGGAAGGAGGGCTGGAAGAGCTCCTCTGGATACCAGATGCTCTCATGGCCAGTGGTGATGGCCTGCCCATCAGGCAGCTTGTAGTTGGTCAGGTCTTGGCCTGATGCAGGATGGTGTGCCCTCGTGGATTGGCACCACATGGATGACCCCGTCTCCAGGTCCATGCTGATGCCCGTGGTGCAGCCAGAGGCATACAGTGATAGCACTGCCTCGATGGCCACACCCATGGCGGGGAAGGTTTCCAGCATGATCTGACTCATCTCCTGGTTGGCCTTGGGGTTCTGGGGCACCTTGGTCAGCAGCCCTGCCTGCCCCTTGGGGGCTACACACAGCATGTTGTAGAAGCTGTGGTGCCGGATCTTCACATCGTCGCTGTTGGTGACGCTGTGCTCCGTCAGGTACTTGAGCGTCAGGAGGCTCCTCTTGCTCTGAGCCTTGTCACCCACGTAGGAGTCCTTCTGGCCCATGCCCTCCATGACACCTGGTGCAGGGGTGCCCCACGATGGGGGGGAGACCAGGTGAGGGGGAGGTGTTGCCTATGAAGCCGGCGTAGTTGATGACCAGGGCGGCAATTTCTTCTTCCATGGTGACCCAGAGGAGGTTGAGGGGTGCGAGAGCGGCCAGCGGTGGAGACTGATGCCACCGCTTTTTCTAAATCCAACTTGCATTTCTGGATATTCTCTGTTGATAGTTCTTTTCAGTACTGTTCTAGTCGTTTTTGGATGATCTTCAACATGATTTTGCTTGCATGTGACTTTAGTGATACTGTTCGCCACTTTGCATACTTTGTTGAATTACCTTTTTTGTCACTATAAAGATGAAACTCTTCCAGTCAGTTGGCAGGGTAGCTCTTCTCCAGGTGTCTCGGGGCAGCCTGGTGAGCACACGCAGGCCTGTGTCTGTTTGTTGAACTGTGTCCATTGGTGCTCCGTCAACTCCTGGGACCTTGTTTTTTGCCGGTTTCTTCAGAGCAGCTTGGACATCCTCCTTTATTACTGCTGGCTCTTCTTCCTGTGCAACTTCAAGAACTTGTTTCATGTTAGCCAGCTCTTTTTGGTCTAGTGCTCTGTGTACTCCTTCGTTGTCTTCTGAGGGTTCCTGCATCATTCACTGTTCTACCCGTTGTTGTTGTTGTTGTGGACTTTTGAGTCTGAACCGACCCATAGCTGACCCTGCAGCAGGTTTTCAGAGGCAATGAGTGGCATGGGAAGAGATTGTCCATCTTTCATCTGCAGAGCAGCTGGTGGATTTGAACCACGTGCCTTCAGGATTGTGGTGCAGCATCTTACCATAAGGCCACTAGAGCTCCTTCAGCCAGATATGTTGTTGTTGTTATGTGCCATTGAGTCACTTGTGACTCATAGCAACCCTATGTACAACAGCCCTAAACCCTGCTCTGTCCTGTGCCAGTCGCACTGTCTCTGACACACCCATCCCAATTACCCCAGTCACAGAATCAATCCACCTCATAGAGGGCCTTTCTCCCCTGCTCTGTTCCTCCACCCTACCAAGCATGATGTCCTTCTCCCAGGACTGGTCCCTCCTTACAGTGTGTCCAGTGTAAATAAAATAAAATAAAATAAACCCAGTATGTCCAAAGTGTATTAGACGAAGCCTCAGAATCCTTGCCTCCAGGGAGCCACCCGGTTTAACTATCTCCAGGATGAATCTGTTTGTTTTCCTAGCAGTCCATGGTATATCCAGTACTCTTTTCCAGCACCAAAGCTCAAAGGCATCAATTTTCCTTCTCTCCTCCCTAGTCATTGTCCAACTCTCTGATGCATAACAAGTGATTGTGAAGACCATGGCCTGTATGAAATGCACCTTAGTCTCCAGAGAGACACCACTGTTCTTCAGTACTTTGGAGAGGTCCCTAACAGCAGACTTTCCCATCGCAATACGTCTTTTAATTTCCTGGCTGCTGGTGCCAAGACTGTTGACTGTGGAGCCAAGCAAACTAAAGCTGTGAACAATCTCAATCTCTTCACCATCCATCCTGATGCTGCCAGTTGGTCCAGTGGTGAGAATCTTTGTCTTCTTGACATTGAGCCTTAATCCATATTGAAGGCTGCAGTCCTTGACTCTCTGCAGCAAGCGCTTCAGGTCCTCCTCAGTTTAAGCAAGCAGAGTTGTGTCATCTGCATAATGCATGTTGTTGATAGATCTTCCACCAATCCTGACCCCACATTTCTCCTCATAGAGCCCAGCCTCCTGGATTATCTGTTCTGCATATAGGTTGAAAAGGTGCCAAAGGCAGGGACAACACTGATACTAATGGTTAACCCCACAGTAAGGGATATATCTTTCACTTTTTCTGTAAAATGCTTGTCTGTTGGATACTTTCCTAAATCTGAACATTTAGATTAAGACAGACTAGGAAGAAGGATTGGCCATCCTCTTCTGAAATAGCAGGCCTCTGAAAACCCTATGTACAACAGAGCACATGTAGTTATAATAACAGAAAAGACAACTGAGGTGGAGTTTTCAAGTATGGAGTATAAAGGAAGAGGAACATTTGTAAGCAGACACTAGTGATTGGGACATGGAATGTGAGAATCATCAATGTAGGAAAAGTAGATATTGTTAAGGAAGAAATGGAATGCATAAATATTGACACACTAGGCATTGGTGAGATGAGACGGACTGGCATGGGGCATTTTGAGTCGGATGATCATGTGATATATTACTCCGGAGATGAAAAGGTGAGGAAAAATGGAGTTGCTTTCATAGTTAAGAAAGCCATTGCTAGATCCATCTTGAAGTACAATATTGTCAGTGACGGGATAATATCTATACGCATACAAGGAAGTCCAGTGAATACCACTATCCTTCAGATACATGCACCAACAACCAGAGCCAAGGAAGAGGAGATAGAAGATTTCTGCCAACATTTACAGTCGGAGATCGAGCGAACATGCAGTCAAGATGCATTGATAATAATGGGTGACTGGAATGCAAAAGTTGAGAACAGAGAAGAAGATTCAGTAGTTGGAAAACATGGACTCGGTGACAGAAATGGAGCGGGAGAGAGAATGACTGAATTTTGCACTCACAATGACTTATTCATTGCAAATACGGTTTTAAAGAGACATAAACGCAGGTTATATACATGGATTTCACCTGATGGTATGTATAGGAATCAGATCGATTACATCTGTGGAAAGAACCGCTGGAGAATCTCAGTATCAGCTGTGAAAACTAGGCCAGGAGCTGATTGTGGAACAGACCACCAACTACTCATATACAAGTTCAAGCTGAAGAGGAGGAAAATTAAACCGGATCCACGGGAACCAAAATATGACTTTGAGTCTATCCCACCTGAATTTCAGAACCATCTCAGGAACAGGTTTGTGGCTTTGAACGCTAATGAGTGAAGACCACATGAGTTGTGGGAGGATATCAAGGGTATCATGCAGGAAGAGTGCAAACGGTCATTGCAAAGACAGAAGAGAAAGAAAAGGCCAAAATGGATGTCAGAAGAGACTCTGAATATTGCACTGGAGTGCAGAGAAGCCAAAGCAGAAGGAAGAACAAGATACTAGAGAGTTGAAGAGAAGATTTCAAAAGGCAGCACGGGATGACAAAGCAAAATATTACAATGAAATGTGCAAGGAGTTGGAGTCAGAAAATCAAAAGGGCCAAACTCGCTCAGCATTTCTTAAGCTCAAGGAACTGAAGAACAAATTCAGACCTCGAGTTGCTATAATCAAGGATGCTTTAGGCAGAATATTAAATGATCCAGGAAGTATTAAAAGAAGATGGAAAGAATATACTGAGTCACTGTATCGAAAGCCAGATAGAAGGTTGGGTAAAAGTTCTCTAGTTTAAAAAAAAAAAAGTTCTCTAGTTTGTCTGCACTCACAGGCATCTACTCTGGTGGCCTAGTGATAAGAATCTCCACTGCAGTCCCAGAAGCGCACAGTTCAAATCCACTAGTTGCTCTGTGGGAGAAGGATGGGCGATCTCCTCCCACGTAATTACTGCCTCTGAAAACCTGCTGGAGGATCAGCTGTGGGTCATTTTCGGCCCACAACAACAACATAGGTGTCTTCAATGCAGGCCATGCCCCTGAAGGGACACCCTTCCATCAAGTCAGGCAGATCGTGCCTTTACAGGACTACCTTTTAGCCTGTCTCGTAGAGGTTACAATCTACAGCGTGTGAGGGGCATGTTGACAGGACTCCCTGTCACAGCTGCTTGGGTCAGGGCTCCTGGAGGTGGTCTCTTTATGTCAGGGTTCAGCAGGGAATGGCAGTGTGCTTCCCACCAGACCAGAGATGATGGGAGCCTGCCGAACCTTCACACCATGGCTTCATTTTCTTCCTGAAAAAAAGCGAATTTTTAAACTGCATTCTTTTTATAACACTGTGAAAACAATATTTTACTTGTTTTCCCTTTTAGGCCTGCGAGACATCAGTGTGTTTTACTTTAATATTTGATTATCTTCAAAGCTCACCACTTTATGCTACACTCTTGGTCGTCCTCGAAAGCTGAGCTGACCTCTCTAGCTGGTGAATCCCGGCACTTTGTTTCTACCCCACGAGATGTTACTCTGGCTTCTGTGTCCTGGTCTCTAGGATGATGCTTCTCTCCTTGGGGTCTGGGCCTCCGGTCTGCTGATGGGTCTGTCTGCCCTCTCCAGCGGGGTAATTGGGCATGCTCACTTTTTAGACTAGTGATTTCTGTTCATTCTTGGCCTTTTCTCTTCAGTGTTGCCTCTCTTCTGCTCTCTGTCCTTGCCTTTGGATCCGGTTGAGTGTGTGTTGGTCCTTTCCACTGGCCCCTCTGTGTCCACTGATGAGTGGGTGAGATTGGAGGGGGAGTGGCCCTGGGCAAGCCCTGTGCCTCTGCAGCCACGCGTTGTCATGCTTCTGTGTGAGTGCGGGTCTGGTCCCTGCAGGACACTCCCCCTGGCATCCTGCCCACCTGCCAGAGAGCTGTGCCTACCGCTGGGAGCAGAGCTATGTGGTCCTGCTGCCCACCCTGGCTGGGGTGCCGTGCATAGCACTTGGCAGATGTCTGTGCACCAGGCACAGCACCGGTGGAGGACAGCAGGTTTCCTTTCAGTTTGAAGGTGTTACTTGGAAGGCAGTATTTACTGAGTGATGGACCATATTATTGGAAGCTTAACTAAGTGCAGATTGGGTCTGGAATGCCCACGTAGGGTCCTTTGACAGAAATGGACGCTGACAGAATGATCTTGCAGTGAATGGAAGGACAAGGGCATGTTAAAGGCCTGGGTAGTGGTGGGTCTGGGTGGTGCTGTGGTCTGGTGGCCGTGGGTCTGAGTGGTGCTGTGGTCTGGTGGTGGTGGGTTTGGGTGGTGCTGTGGTCTGGTGGCCGTGGGTCTGGGTGGTGGGTGGTGCTTTGGTCTGGTGGTGGTAAGTCTGGGTGGTGGTTTGTCTGGTGGTGGGTCTGAGTGGTGCTGTAGTCTGGTGGTGCTATGGTTTGGGTGGTGGTGTGTCTGCTGATGGTGGGTCTAAGTGGTGGTGTGTCTGGTGGTGCTGTGGGCTGGATGGTCATGTGGTCTGGGTGGTGCTGTGTCTGGTGGTGGTGTGATCTGAACGTCATCCACATACCCTCTGAATAATGGAGTCTTTGACACTCCCTGTCTTCTGTGGCCACATTCCTGCACTGGCCTTTGTGCAGAAGTAGTGCCCCCATGACCTCTGTCCATGTATAGGGGAGCAGGGTGGTCACTTGTGCTAGCAGCACACCGCAGCCTCTCCTGACTCCCCTGGCCGTTCTCCTCTCACAGGGTCTGGAATTCATACCAGCTCTCCACTCTCTCCCTTCCCACCCAGGATCAGCTCAGCCTCAAACATACGTTCTTGCAGCCCCTGGGGACTGTGCAAATGGCCACCCTTCCAGATGAGGGTCACTCAGTATGGACAGGGCATGTGACTGCTCTGCTCTGCCCTGGATGGCCTGGCGCTGAAGACAAGGAGACCCAAGCCTGCAGCTCCTTGGCATACGTGTCTGATGCTCACATGGGAAAGAATTTTGTCCCTGTCTCTCCTTCACATGATTTCTTCTAGGGGAGTGAGGCTGTCCTATCAACTCCCTTCTGAAGACAGTACTGCAGCCCAGTAGCTGGGAGGCCGCCTGCTCTCCTTGTCTCTCCTGAGCCTTGTCCGGGGGACCCAGCAGCTGGCCCATGGGGCTTCCTGCTTCACATGCAAATCGTGGTGCATGTTTTCTGGACGTTTGCATGTGGACCTGGGTGTGGGCTGTGCAGGCGTTTCCAGGCCTCTGGACAATGCCCAATAAGATCCATGGTGCTGCAGGGCCCTCTGCCTGCCCACATGGTGTCTGGATGTCCCAGGAGGCCAGGCAAGCTGAGGCCCTGTGGTTGGCGCTGGGATACAGTGAGGGCCCAGCTTTGTGTTCACTTACCTAAGGCTGTGAGCTTCCCAGCCCCTCCACCCCGCTGGCCTTCCTGCTGTCTCAAGGGCAAGGGACAGTGTGTAAACAAGGCACTCTCAGATGACCCTGCCGGCTAGGAAGCTCTTGACGGGTGGGCAGCGCTTGGCTTGGGCAAGCAGCAAGCAGCCTGATGTGGACTGAGGTGGCATGAGCCTTGGACAGCCATCCCCTTTGGTCCCATTTCCAAGTAGGCCTGGATGCAGGACACACCAGAGCACAGGGACTAGGGTCTGTGCAGGGCCCTGAGTCCTCTCGCCTCCTGGCTGTGGACCACAGCACGGTTAACACCATCCTGCAGCCTCGTCATGTCCTCACACTGACCATATTTTCCAGAGCCAACACAGCAGGATTGGAGGCTGTTAATGCAAACATTAGCCCACTCCCCACTGCCCATACCCTCTGCTGGGTAAGGGCTGCACCGCTCACATTATGGCCTGGCTGAGGGAAGTGCCGGGTGCCCGCCACTGCAGCGACACCATGGAGGGTCCCTCCGGGCTCCCAAGGCTCTCATCAAGGCCCAGTGTACCAAGGTGGTGGGGGTGCAGTGGCTCTGGGCTTTGTGGAACTTGCTGTATGTATCTGGGGGCCATGGGTGTTGCTGGGCTGCGTCTGCAAGGGGAAGTCGGGGAATGATACAGGTGGACTTGGGCTTGGGCTCCCTGCAAAAGAGGGCCACCCAGCAAGACCATGGAGGGCAGATGAGAGAGTGGTCATTCAGCTTGCAAGGGACGTGTGTCATAGGACCCAGCACACCTTTGCTTGAGGTGCGGTAAGAGGTAGAGGCTGGGTAGTTGGCATTTGACCCCACAGGGCAGCTCCCAGGGCAGAGAGGCTGTGGTTTCTGAGCAGGCCTGGACCCCCATGGAGCAGGTGGAACTGACAGCTGGGCGCTCCACATGAGCCGGATGGCTGCCCCTCAACTTTCTGGGAGAGAAATAGCCCAGGACACCCCACTTTGGGGCAGCTCTGAGGGAGCTTCTGGGACAATGTCATCTCCTTTGCAGGTAATGAGTGGGGTGAAGAGGATGTTGACCCTGGAAGGCTTTCATCTGTGCTCTCAGGGCAGGACGCCAGTTGTCCAAGACTGGTGCCCATGCTGGCCTCTGCAATGTCCCCTGGAGGCTGTGCTCACCCAGGAGACCCTCTCCTTGGCCAGGGCACAGGCACAGGGCTGTCAAGGTGTGTAGGCACCCTGGACCACAGCCCTGCATTCCAGCGGTCTGGACAGTGCAGCCTTGACAATGACTTCGCATGGACAGGCCAGCTTATAGGATGGGGACAGTGATCAGATGGGGTGCTAGAGGGTGTTTACCACCTAGGACAGTCACTGGGCATGCTGGCCAGTGTAGTGTTGAGGTGTAGAAACCATCTCAGATGGGGAATCAGTTGCCTGGACACTGCCTGGGCTGACACAGCCATGATTCTGCTATTCCAGGTTGCTTCCAGGAAGGAGGTGTGTCAGGACCCTGGGAGGGGTGTGCTAAGAGACGGGAGCTCACAGGGACAGGTGGAGGAGCCCTGAGAAGGGTGAGGGAATCCTAGGAGGTGTGCCGGGTGGGAAGGGGGTACCCTACCCCAGAGAAGAGTGTCCCAGAATAGGTGAGGTTCCCCAGCTGAGATGGGTGAGTGCCAGAGTGGTCAAGGGATGCTGAGGGGGGGCACCCTGGGTGGGTAGGGCCGCACTGAGAGGTCTGGGGGTGCTTTGAGGGGAGGGGCCCTCTGGGGTAGGGAGGGACACATTGGGAGGTCCAAGGTCACCCCAAGGGGGAGGGCCGCACTTGGAGGGGTGCGGATGACCCAGGGCCCCTGGCCCTGCCAAATTTTCAGGTGGAGGGGCTGCGGGTATTGGTGTGGGGTGCCTTCTTGGCCGAGTGGGAAGGAGAATGGCGTCTGTGACTGGCAGTCAAGGTATTTGTGTTTCATGGAGCTCTGGGGCCTGGTGGGCCCTGAAGGCACATGATTCAGATCCACTAGCAGCTTCTCAGGAGAAAAGACGAGCATTTCCTGCTCTGCGATTTACTGACGGAAAAGTTACTGGCGTTTAGCTGAGTCAGTTCAACTCGAGCGCCTAACATTTGTGTCTAGAACAAAAGAAAACCTTGTTTGATTGGAGTTAAACTCCTAGGCTTTCTGTTTGGTGGCATGGTGAATGGACAGAGGTGGAGACACTGCTCCCACCTTGTGCCCTGTCCTCATGTTTGGCCAGATGGCCGGTCCTGAGGCCCAGAGGCACATCCCAGAGTCCTGCCACCAACACGAGAGGGCAAGGTGGCAGGTACTGCGGTCACAGGACCCGGAGTGGATATTGAGGGGACTCACAAATGCCCTATGTCCTGCGAGTCAGCGTCAGCTGAACCTTGTATGCTCTTGATCCTCAGGGGTCATGGTGACCTCCTGCACCTCCTAGTTGAGTCCTGCTCTGCTTGTAAAGTCAGGGGCTGACCTAGTGCTCGGGGCAGGGCCATGTGCGGGGCGGGGTCTTTGTGTCTGCCTCCCCCAGGGACTGTGTCACGGGAGAAGTGACTGTGTGGTCTCCCAGGTCACCACCACCTCCTGGTTCATTCCCAAGGTTCCACAGCTACATTCATGCATCCCAACACGTGGACGTCCTTTCCAGTCATCCCTTGTGGAGGGCGGACCAGAGTTGGATGTGCTCAGAAGCAGACCAAGGAGCCTTGCTTGTCCATGCCCCTGCCCCTCTCCCTCTCTGTGGGTCACTCTGGGAATACCTACTCTGAGGGATAATAGGCCTGAGCCACCTGCCCCTCGACCCTCTGTGCAGCTGCCATGCCCTCCCAGCTCCCTCTCCCAACACCTGCACATGCCCAGGCTGCTCCAAAATGACCCCCTAGAAATCCCCTTGCCCATGGAAGAGCTCAGAGGCCCCTCTGAGGAGGCTGCCCATGGGAGGACAGACTTGGCTCAGCAGGTGTCGACAGGAGTCTGGCTGGCCCAGCCTTTTTTTTTT
>NW_006400190.1:292768-304688 GCF_000299155.1 Elephantulus edwardii | reverse complement strand
GTGAAGTGCCCAGCCTTTCTGATAGGAACCCGTCCACACTCAGCTGGGCCCAGCCTCCAGCCTGCCTTTGGTTCTAGAGTTTTGGAAGTCACCCAGTGCTGTGGGGGGGCTGCCTATGCTGAATGGTAGGGGTGAAGGAGCCCCAGCTGTCCCTTGACTTTCTTCGGGAGGATATTGAGCCCTCAGGGACAACCTGTCCACAATGCTGGACTACACTCTGCTTCTGCAGAAATGGCTCAAGCCACATCCCAGCCTCATCCCTCTGACCATCCTTCTGTCCCGACTGTCCTGTGGGGTCAGAAGCCATCTTCTCATAAAGAGGCCATGACATCAGAGATAGAAAGTGAGGCTGCTTCTGCCTGGGGCCTCAGGGACTGGAGAAGGTGCAGACCTCGGGTCCCCAAGTTCTCGGGCCATGGCCGCCTCCTGAGCTCGCGAAGGTTCCTCCATGTCCATCTCGGGCTGTACTTCCACGGAGTTTTCCACTTACATCCACAGTGCCGACTCATGGGGAAGCCCCCAGCTTACTGACTGTAGGGTGTAGCCTCGCCTATTGGTGCTCCCCACCCTGTGTGAGGGAGTGGGCCCAGTATTGCGTCTGTTCAGCAGCTCTGACTTTGACTCCCATGAAGCAGACAGACACACCTGACACATAGGCCTTCTAGTCCCTCCCAGCAGAGTGCAGCCCAGCTCCATTCACCCCAGAGCCTCGGTGGTTGGCTCATGTAGACACATTGACCCTTTGTACTTCTCCATCTGGGTAAAAGGAATGGGGCCTACATCCCTCAGTGTGCCTGGACTCTGTCCAGCGCCTCTGCAGAGTCCGAGCCCAAGTTTCCAGAAGCTTCACTAGCAGTGAGGGAGCTCAGCTCAGAACCTGGCTGGCTGTGGGTTGACCCCACCAGGCTGGCACAGAGACATGAGGCTGACTGTGTGAGGATCTTGCTGCCTTAGTCTTCATTATGATGCCCATTTGAGCAGGTGTCTTGTAACTAGGTTCATTGTTTCTTAGAGCATGATCTTGGGTCTGTGCATGGCAGGCGATACCTCACACGCCCTCACTGGTTCATGGCAGGTGCTATCTCACACACCCTTACTGCATGGCAGACGGTACCTCACACACCCTCACCTGTGCAGAGCAGTTTGTGCCCTCAAATCCCCTCACCTGAGCAGAGCAGGTGGTACCTCACACCCTCTCACCTATACAGATAGTGCCTTCATATCCCCTCACCTATGCATGGCAGGAGATACCTCACGGCACCTTACACCCCCTCACCTGTGCAGAGCAGCTGGTGCCCTCACCTCATGATGAAGGGTGGACACGGTGGTCTGTCCATCGAACTATTTGCCACTGGCCTGCATCTTCCCAAAGCCATCTCTGAAGAGTTGAGGGAAAGAGTGAGCTGACAGGTGCCTCACCTCTGTGCTTGGGGAAGCCTGAAGACCCTCTGTCCAGCAGCTACTGACCAGTGGAATGCTTCTTGGGCTAGGTGTGGTGCTGGCTCTGGATGGCTGTCCTGGAAAAGCGCATGGACCTGGATTCCTGCTCAAGTGAGGAAGAGTCCTGAACCCCAAATACCACAGAGGCAGGAACGTGGGGGCATCCTCCCTGCAGCTCCTACTGCACCCAGGTCTACAGAGAGCTGGCTGCGGGAAGCCCCAGGACTGAACACCTGCAGGCCTCAGCTGAAAACATCTTTCCTTGTCTTTCTGAGCCGCCTCTTGTCTGTAATCCCAGGATGGGGGCTGGACGCTGCACCACCTTCAGGAGCCCCTAGATGGGTATGAGCGAGATGCTTCCGCATCTGCCCTGTCCACTCTTCTCTCCCAGTCTTTTGGTTTTGGGGTCTTGCCATAGCTTATCTCCTCTACACCCTGCTTACTCTCAGGGCTGAGTTGCTCCAGGGCCAGGGATCCCACTGCGAGGCCTTGGTGGTGTCCTGAGGGTGACCCAGGTAGGGCCCCTTTTAAGGTGGCTTACTCTCCCCTTCTCACTCCAGCTTCTTCCCTTTCCCAGCTGTAGGGGCTCTCCATTGTCGTCTGGCCAGCCAGGGTGCCTCCATGAGAGTAAGGAGAAGGGAGCCTAGGAGGCAGCTGACGCTGGAGGCCATGCTCACTGGTAGAGGTTACACTGGGTGAGCAGGGCAGGTGTGGACCCCAGGAATGATGATGCCTCCCCAGTTCCACTAGCCTCTCTACCCCCTGTCATGGAATCTCCCTCCTCTGCCCACATGCTGGCCCTAGTGGTCAGCCTGCCAGCACCAGCTCCCGGAGCAGACTCTTCCTGAGTATCTCTGCAGGGTTAGGGAAGTGGACTGGACTCTGGGGGTAAAAAGAGCAAGCGCCACGTGAGGGCGGCCATACAAGACCTTTATCAACTCCACAAGGGGGAACTGTGCCCGTCAACAACACCCACAACACAAAATCAGTTCCCATGGGATCAGACATGTCCCCCATGCTTCCACACCTCTTTTTACGAGTTCAGATATGAGCTTTACTGCTCTACTGGGTCCAGAATCTGTTGCAGTAGCTCACAGAGTGCACAGAACCATATTGTTATGTGCTGTCAAGTCTCCTGTGACTCATAGCGACCCTATGTACAACAGCTCTGAAGCTTGCCCTATCCTGAGACAGACTCACGGAGTCCGACACTCTGACCCCCATTGCCCCAGTTACTGTATTTTATTTTATTTTATTATTTTGTGTGTGTGTGTACTGTCAAATCAGATCTGACTGGTACAGGAGGAGATTGTCCCTCCTTCCCTGGCAGAGCATATGGTGGATTTGAACCGTGCACCTCTGGGATTGTAGTTGCAGCTTCTTGCCACTAGGCCACCCCCAGTTACTGTATTAATCCATCTCATCTGGGGTCTTCTTTTTCTGCACTGCCCCTCCACCCTCCCAAGCATGATGTCTTTCTTCAAGGACCAGTCCCTCCTGGCTATGTGCCCCAGGTATGTGAGAAAGAGCTTTGAAATCCTATCTTCCAATGAGAAGTTTCACCCTCTCCAAGACATACTTATTTGTTTTCTTGGCAGTCCATGGTATGTTCAAGACTCTTCTCCAGCACCACAACTCAAAGGCCTCAATTCTTCTGTCATCGTTAGTCTAGCTCTCTGATGCATAACAAGTAATTGTGAAGACCATGGCCTGGATCAGGCACACCATAGTCTCTAGACTGACATCATTGCTCCTCAGCACTCTGGAGGGGTCATTGATAGCAGATTTTCTCAGTGCAGTTTGTCTTTTGATTTTCTTGAGTACTGGTTCCAAGAGTGTTGACTGTGGAGCCAAGCAAGCTGTAATTGTTAACAATCTCAATCTCTTCTCCATCTGTCGTGATGCTGCCAACTAGCGCAGTGGTGAGAATCTTTGTCTTCTTGATGTTGAGCTTCAGTCCATATTGAAGACTACAGTCCTTGACCTTTTAAAGAAAGTGCTTCAGATCCTCCTCAGTTTCAGTAAAGATAGTTGTGTCCCTGATGAAGATTATCCAAAATGACTGGAACAGTATATTGACACAACAACCAGAAATGCAAGCTGGTTTTAGATCTGTGGCACTAGAAACAATGTCAGATGGATCTTGGCAGAAAGCAGAGTACCAGAAGAATGTCTATCTGTGGTTCCTCAGAGGTCCCATGGATCTGTCTCTTGCTTCAACAGTGTTTGGACGGAACAGACCTGGCGACTTCCCCCCTTTCAGCCTCCAGCTACCCTCCAACTTCACCTCCAGGCGTAACCTCGGGATCATCTCAACCATCTCCTATTTTCGGCACCAGCTAACACATTTTTTTTCTTAGCCCCAAAACCTCGACCAACTATGAGCTCTCAGATCCGTCAAAATTATTCTGTCGAAGGAGAAGCTGGCGTCAACCGTCTGGTCAACCTGCACCTATGAGCCTCTTACACCCACCTCTCTGGGTTTTTATTTTGACCGAGATGATGTGGCCTTGGAAGGCGTGGGGCACTTCTTCCGCAAGTTGGTGAGTGAGAAGCGCGAGGGTGCCCAGCGGCTCTTGAAGCTGCAAAACCAGCACGGCGGGCGAGTCCTCTTCCAAGATATCCAGAAGCCATCCCAGGATGAGTGGGGTAAAACCCTGGACGCTATGCAGGCAGCACTGGCCTTGGAGAAGAACTTAAACCAGGCCCTTCTGGATCTGCACGCCGTGGGTTCCGCCCACACTGACTCCCATCTCTGTGACTTTCTGGAGAACCACTTCCTGGACGAGGAAGTGAAACTGCTGAAGAAGATGGGTGACCATCTGACCAACATTAGAAGACTGGGCGGCCCCCAGGCTAGGCTGGGCGAGTATCTCTTTGAGCGTCTCACCCTCAAGCACGACTAGGGGTCTGTGGGGACTTGCAGGGGGAAACCTCTCTGTCCCCCTGCCAACAGCAGCAAGCTTCTCTATCCCACTCTGATGTAGAATCTTATCCACCCAGAAGCCCTTCGCCCAAGCCTTGGACCAAATGAAACAATAAAGCCTTTGGCTACAACAACAAAAAAGAATGTCTATCTGTGTTTCATTGACTATTGAAAGGCATTTGACTCTGTGGATCGTAATAAATTGTGTCTAACCTTGAGAAGAATAGGAATCCCAGTACATTTGATTGTTCTCATGTGAAACCTATACTTGGACCAGGAAGTAGTCCTCAGAAAAGAGCAAGGAAACACTGCATGGTTCAAAATCAGAAAGGGAGTACATCAGACATGTGCATCCTGTCTCCATACCTTTTCAATGTATATGCAGAACAGATCATCTGGGAGGCTGGACTTTCTGAGGAGCAATGTGGGATCAGGATTGGAAGAAGAACCATATTAGGGAGATTAAAAGGCTGTAATTCAGGGTAGTAGCAGAATACAATTATTTTGTTAGGACAGCTGCTGCGATGTGTTTGCAGGCACCTCAGCCTTCAGCCTCACAGCTTTAGGCCATAGTTACAAAGCTCCCAGTCTAGCCAATTAGGGCTCTCCCCCCAGTCTGCCAACAGGCTTGGCTGAAGGCTTCCAGCTCTGGTTCCGTGGTATGGCAGTCCCAAGGTCAGCTCTGCCCAAGGTCAGCTTCGTCTCAGGTCCAGTCTCTGGTTTTTTGCTGCGGCTGCAGCTGCTCTCCTGGTGGTCTGGTTGGTGTAGGACTCTCTGGACCCAAAGGGCATGCTGCATTCTCAGCTGCTTTTTTGCTAGTGGTGAGACTCTCAAAATTTGCTGCTGAATCTGCCCATTTTGTGGAGAGACTAGCCCCTTATAGATTAGCTGACACTTGTTCACTTATTCCCACATCCACATGGCAAGCCATTTTGAATAGTAAATCCTTAACATTACAGTGGAGTCACCTATAGTGTTGGGAGCAACAAACAAGAATCTCCCTTGGAATCCCTTTAGGATTGAGGGCAGTAGACTGGACTCTGGGGTCCCCTTTAGGGTTGGGAAATAGCGGCTTTGGTAGGTGAGATTCTTCATATTCCACAGGGTCCCTCCCACAAGATGCTGTCCTGAGGAAGCTCCAGGGCAGGGGTCAGTGTGGAGGTTCTTGCTGGCACCCAGTGCTGCTCAGCCTCCAGTGACCGTTGTCCTGTAGCCCACCCCTCCCGCCTCGCCCATCCCAGCCTAGCAGGGCACACTGCTTCCTCTGCTCACTCTTGGGGTACCGTAGGCCACACAGGCCCCCTTTACCTAGCAAGTGGAGGGACTCCACACACCTGTGAAGTGACTGGCCCACACACGAGCCCCCACCAAGCTGCTTCACCGACAAGGAGCTGCGCTTTCCGTTCCCCCTCAAACTAGCTGCTCGGGAATCCCCCACTCTACTACATGGACACCTCAGCAAGACAGATCAGCTCAAGTTAGGTTCTGGGCTTCAAGATAGCCGTCTCTCTCAAAAACGAAAGACGCTCCCCCAGAGGCCCTGCGTAGTGTTATAGATAAATTTTACCATGTCTTCAGGACATAACCCAGTCGTGAAGTGTCCAGAAAGTGAAGAGCAGCTGGCCCGTTATTAAGGGCAGCAAACCAGGAGTGTGGTCTAAAGGACATGAGGTGGCAACACCACCTAAGCTGCTAGCAGGTGTAGCCTCAAAAGGCTTAAAGAGATTATAGCAGAGGTTTGCTTAATGTTATAATTTATCACATCACAATTGAAAGCAGAACCCCATGGGATTGACTTGACCCAGCAAAGGCTTTTTGTGGAATTGAATGTACAATCAGAGAAATCTGGATGAGTACTTTAACCTGCCTTAAGGTATCTGCAAAAAATCTGACTTCCTTTTTAGCCTTTCCCTTTGTTATGTGCTATCGAGTCGTTTGCGACTCATAGCGACCCTGTGTCCAAGAGCCCTAAACACCGTTCTATCCTGTGTCAACCTCGCCGTCTCAGACACACTCATTCCCATCACTCCACTCACAGAATTGATCCATTTCATCAAGGGTCTTCCTCTCTTGCGCCATCCCTCCACTCTCCCAAACATGATGTCCCTCTCCGAGGACCAGTCCCTCTTTGCAACATGCCCAAAGTATGTCAGACGAAGCTTCAGAATCCTTGACTCCAGGGAACATTCTGGCTTCACCCTCTCCAGGACAAACCTGTTTGTACTCCTAGTAGTCCATGGTATATTTAACACTCTTCTCCAGCACCACAACTCAAATCTCTTTCTATCATCCCTATTCACTGTCCAACTCTCCGATACATAGCACATAATTGCAAAGACTATAGCCTGGATCAGGCACACCTTAGTCTCCAGCCTGATGTCGTTGCACTTCAGTACTCTTGAGAGGTCCCTCAGAGCTGACTTTCCCAATGCAATTCGTCCCCTGATTTCCTGGCTGCCGTTACCAAGAGTGTTTACTGTGGAACCAAGTGAACGAAAACTGTTAACATCTCAATCTCTTTACCATCCGTAACTGATGCTGCCAATTGGCCCAGTGGTGAGAATCCCTGTTTTCTTGATATTGAGCTTCAGTCCATATTGAAGACTGCAGTCCTTGACCTTCTGCAGCAGGCGCTTCAGGTCCTCCTCAGTTTCAGCAAGCAGCGTTGTGTCATCTGCATAATGCAGGTTGTTGATGATTCTTCCACCAATCCTGATGCCACATTCCTCCTTTTACAGCCCAGTGTCTCGGATGATCTGTTCTGCATACAGATTGAAAAGGTGTGGAGACAAAATGCATCCCTGACGGACCCCTTTCTTGATTTTGAACCATGTCGTGTCTCCTTGCTCTGTTCTGACGACTGCCTCTTGGTCCGAGTATAAGTTTCGCGTTAGCACAATCAGATGTTCTGGATTCCCATTCTTCTCAAAGTCAGCCTTAGCTTGTTGTGACCCACACAGTCAAAAGCCTTTGCATAGTCAATGAAACACAGACATTCTTCTGGTATTCTCTGCTTTCTGCCAAGATCCATCTGACATTAGCTATAATATCCCTAGTACCACAACCTCTTCTAAATCCAGCCTGTACATCTGGCAGTTCTCTGTTGACATCTTGTTCCAAATGTTTTTGGATAGTTTTCAGCAGAATCTTGCTTGCATGTGATATCAATGATATTGTTTGATAATTTCCACACTCTGTTGGATCACCTTTCTTTGGAATGGGAACAAATATCGATCTCTTCCAGTCAGTTGGCCAGCTGTTTGTTGAAATAAATCAATTGGTATGCCGTCAACTCCTGGAGCCTTGTTTTTTGCCAGTTCCTTCATAGCTTTTCCCTTCGGTCTTGTCTTTACTGACCCTTTAGTTCATGTGTGATTTCCTTGATCTCTGCCCACAGCTGTCTGGTCTCATTGTGTGTTGTATCTATTCCTGAGATGGTTTATAAATTTAAGCAGGGCACCCTCAAGGTCATGGATGTGTTTTTATTTCCTTCACCTTTAGCTTGCGAGCAAACATGATGATAAGGGAAACCCAGTGAGATGGGCTGAGGCAATGAGTTTACACAGTAACAGCTGTGGTCTGGTGCGGGCATGGGTGTGAGTTAGAACTAGCTAGGTGACCCCAGCAATGACCTGAAATTTACAGAGCTTCACTGTTGAACAGAGTCACCTATATTTGGCTTATTCTATTAATTAAAATTGAGGCTTGTAATTCACAGTGGGATTCACTGCATCTTGTGCTCAAGTGCTGAATGGGGTCAGTCACTGGCCACCATGTTCCAAGAATCATGTCCAATTGGAATCAGTCCAATTTCCCTGTATTTTGTTGCAAAAGAATACCTCAAAACCAGTATTAAGTAGCAGTCATTCTTCCCAACCTTGGAGGTAACACTCCCAGAGTCTCACAGGTAACAATGCTGCGAGTAGGACTGCCCAGCAGACCTTTCTTTAACACGATGTGTGAACAGAGCAGGGGAACGTGGCATGGTTAGAAACTGGGAAGGGGGGGTGTTGGGGGTGTGGTCTCTCTCCAACTTACTAATTTGTATGATGAGCAAAGAAAGAGTAAGAAGTTGAAAAAGTCCAATATACAAATAAAAGGTTATCATGGCACTGCTGCAAACGTGAAAACAGTAGAAGGGGCACTTCAGACCACTCTACACGTGTGAATTCCCCAGCTCATACCAAACAGAACTTCTTAAAAGTCACAAACCAACAGCACTCTCCAAGACCCAGCCAGAACTGTTCCGTATTTACTAAAACGACCTCAGAACTCAAAGCAAATTTTATAAAATACTTAAAGAAGAAATGACACCCACTCCACAGAATTTTTTACAAGGAGAGAACTGCTTCTAGATTCATTTTGTCAAGTTAGCATATGAGACAAAAACAGTAGAAAAAATCAATGATAATAAGGTAATATTCCCTATACATGCGAATGCTGGATGGCTGATAAGGATTTGCTGTTATGTGTTGTCAAGTCCAATACGACTCACAGTGACCCTGTGAGGAAGAGATCTGAACTCTGTCCTGTGCCATCCTCACACTTCCTGACACACGGAGCCCATACAATGGTCTTCCTCTCCTTTGCTGACACTCCACCTTTCCACTCCCCTGCTCTGTTCACACATCAGCCTTGTGTCCAGGTCTAGGTCTCACATGAGCACAATCAAGTGCTCTGGGATTCCCATTCTTTTCAGTGTGAGCCACAACTTGTTATGATCCACACAGTCAAATGCCTTTTCACAGTCAGCAAACAAAAATTGACATTCTTCTGATACTCTCTACTCTCAGCCAGGATCTATCTGACATCAGCAGTGATATCCCTGGTGCCACGGCCTCTTCTAAATCCTGCTTGAACTTCTTGCAGTTTCTTATCTATGTACTGTTCTAGCTGTTTTTGAATGATCTTCAGCAGTATTTTGCTTGCATTCGTGATACTAATGATCTTGTTTGATAGTTTCTACATTCAGTTGGATCACCTACCTTTCTTGGAAATGGACTCTATGAAGAGTGTGGGATCAAGATTGGAAGGAGACTCATCAATAACCAGTGTTATGCAGATGACACAACCTTGCTTGCTGGAAGTGGGAACCTGAAACACTTGTTGCAGAAGATCAAGTAATGCAGCCTTCAGTATGGGTTGCATCTCAATGTCAAGTAAACAAAGATTCTTACCACTAGACCAATAGGCAGTATCATGATGGATGGAGAGGATATTGAAACTGTCAACAGCTTTATTTTGCTTGGATCCACAATTAACACCCTTCATACTAGCAGTCAGGAAATAAGGAAACATATAGCCCTGGGAAAATATGCCGTTGAGGGCCTCTCCAAATTATTGAGAAGTAATGATGTCAGTTTGAGGACTAAGGTGCCTCTGATTCAGGCCATTGTCTTTCCAGTTACTTGCTATGCATCAGAGAGTTGGTCAGTGAATAAAGATGACAGAAAAAGAATTGACGTCTTTAAGCTGTGGTGTTGGAAAAGAGCACTGAACATCCCATGGACGGCCAAGAGAACAAACAGATCTGTCTCAGAGAGGGAGTAGCCAGAGTGCTCTTTGGAGGCAGGAACGATGAGGCTTCGCCTCACATCCTTTGGACATATTGCTGGGAGGGCCTATTCCTTGGAGAAGGACATGATATTGGGAAGGGTGGAGGGTCAGCAAAGGAGAGGAAGACCCTCAACCAGGTGCATTGATATGGTGACTGCCACAATGGGCTCTTGTGTGTCAGGAAGTGTGAGGATGGCACAGGATAGAATAGGGTTCAGGTCTTTTGTTTGTTGGGTTGCTATGAGTCGTGCTCGACTGGAGGTCACCTAACAACAATGACTCTTTGTGAGTCTTTCTAGAGGTTTGTCACTTATTTCAATTGATGTTTTTTTGATCCCAGTTTTTGTTCTTTCTTGGTTGTGTATTTTCCATTTCATTGGTTGACTATGTTTTCTTCTGCTTTCTGGGAGTTTCATTTCCCCTTTGGCATAGTTTGTAAAGGTAGAAACTTGGGTTCTTTATTTGAAACTGTTCTCCTTTTCTGATTTCAAGCAGATAATACTTTAGATTATCCTTCTACCCAACTCGAGCATCACCCAGCAGCTTTGGTGTTTTGTGATGGTGATTAAACCAGGTGGTGACTTTATTTAATACCTTTGATCTGTGCATGTGAAGGTATCAGAAACGACCTAGATAGTTACTACAATTAAAAAAATCTATCATATTTTTACTATGTTGTATTTTCATTCTCTCAAAGTGGCTTCTGACTTCCCTGCTGTGATGTGCTTTTGACCGTGGCTGTTTAGAAACGTCAGCTCTCCCCAGTGTCGGGCAGGCTTGGATTGTGTGTCAAGTCTGATCAGTCAGTTACTGGCTTTTCTGGTGAATTTTCAGCTTCTCTGGAGCCTTTGCCACTGCATCTTTTCCCTCTTCACTTGCTCACTGGAGGCCACAGTCACAGCCAGGCGGGTGGGGCTGATGCTGGGTGGCTGTACCAGGAAGAGACAGTCCTGGGCCTACTTCTGTGGACCGCCGTGTGGGAGGCAGCCAGGATGTGAGGGGCCAGTCAGAGCCAGGGGAGGCAGCCTGCGATGGTGGGGGTGGATAGCAAGGGCTAGTGTGAGGGCAGCTGGGGCCAGGAAGGGGATGGGGGAACAACTGGGTCCAGGTAGCAGGGAAGCGAGGACTGGAGTGGGCAGCCAGTAAGAGGAGGCTGGAGTCATGGGGGCCAGAACAGGAGTGGGCAACCAGTCAGTGAGGAGACAGCTGGGACTGGGTTGGGGGGGAGCTGGGGCTAGTGTGGCCGCCAGATAGTGGAGGGTCATGGAGCCATAGAGGGGCAGCCAGGACCAGGGAGGGGGCCTCGATCAGTGTGGGGGCAGCTGGAGCCACAGAAGGTGAGCAGAGCTGATTGAGAGAAAATGGGATGAGCTTGTGTTCCCCATGGGAAAAGGACAGGTCAGCACTGACCCCCACTTCTCTCTGGCCACACTATACTGTGGCCTCAGATCATGGCCTTTCCCCTAACCCGTCGCAGAGCCTGACCAACCTCTGGGACCCTGGGGAGACACTAGCCCACAGCTTGGCTGTGGCCATGTGTGGCTTCTCAGTCTCTTTCAGGCTAGAAAGGGCACTGGAAACTATGATGGTCCTGCTACTTCCAGAAGTGACCACAGAGGCATGGTCACAAGAGAGCACCTGTGTCCCTCCAGGTTATGCAGCCTGACTCTGAAGAAGCTGGTGGTCTTCAAGGAGCTGGAGAAGGAGCTCATCTCTGTGGTGATTGCAGTCAAGATGCAGGTAACAGAACCAGTTCCCACCTCAGCTGCTCGGCCAGGCCAAGGGGCCTGACCACCCGCACTCCCACTCTGAAAGCACTGAGGGGGCCCTGACATCCCCCTACCCTCCACTACAACCACTATGGGGAGCCGTCCCCCTACCAGTCTCCCACCCCCACCCAAACAGCACGCCACGCTACCACCCTTACCCCACTATACCACCTCCCACCCCCACACTACAACTACCCCATCTACTCCCAGTCCCACCTTACAACCACCC
>NW_006400190.1:291567-292512 GCF_000299155.1 Elephantulus edwardii | reverse complement strand
CAACCACCCCCACACTACAAACACCCCCACCCTGCAGCTTTGCGGGGATATCCTGACCACTATGGCCACTCGGTTGTCCACTCCTGTGCTGCTCCTCCGACTGCTAGGGTCTCAGTGGGGGCGGTCCAGCAGGCCATCATGAGCTTCCAGGCAGCAGTGCTGGAAACAGAATACCCTCAGGCTTGCAGGTCACCCCTGGCACGATGGGGACCCACCTCCTCAGGATGGATGAGAAGGAAAAGGAGAAGCCCAGAGGAGGCCCCTCGGCTGCACGGGTGCGGGTGTGGTGCAGTCCATGTCCAGAGTCCTGATGTTTGCCTGCCCGAGGTGGCCAGCCAGTGCATGGAGTGGGCGCAGGGACGGAGTCTGGAGACCAGCAGTAGGTGTTGCTTCTACCCCTTTCTAGCCTGGTTTCCTCCATTCCTATGGAGGAACTGCTGCTCCCTCCTTGCCAGTGGTGTTTGTCCTGACCGTTGCCCGTTCAGACCTGTGGGACTTCTGGCAGTGCTGGTTCGCAGTTCTCTAGCCCTGCCGTGAGCTCCCAAGGGCACACTGCCCTTTATGCCTAGTGGCTGATGAGCTCTCTTCGTCCCCCAGAGCCCACACTTAAGTGGTTGGTCAGCCCTCCCGGGCACACACTCTGTAGGCTGGCCTCAGGCCCCACCTGCCCTAGCGAGAACATCTGTCACACCTGTACCCAGGACACTGGGCAGGGAGAAGAGACACAGTAAGCACCAGTGGCCCCATGACACCTGGCCCAGCCCAACCCTTAAGACCGGCTCTTTCTCTCCTGGGCCTCACTGCCCCTCTGCTTCTTCCCCCTAATCTGACAGTGCCTGCTAGTTCCCAGAGAGTCTGCAGAGGCTCCGCTTCCTGGGCTGCGCCTCCCCCACATCTGACTCTTCCCTTTGCAGCACACCCCCTCTGCACCTGTCCCGTGCCCCT
>NW_006400190.1:279258-291236 GCF_000299155.1 Elephantulus edwardii | reverse complement strand
CCCCTCCATTCCTCCCCTCCTCCCCTCACCTCCTCTCACCTCCATCCCTCACCTCTTACCCCCACCACTATCTAACTCCCAGGAGCTGACCTTCCTCAGGGCTTGCCTCAGTCCTTTTTGGCCAATGTGAGTCATACTGAGAGAGAAACAAAAAAGACTTCTCAGGATTTAAATTCATTGTAGAATTACAGTGAAGCAAAAAAAAAAAAAATAATAAACCAGGAGGTTCCTATGGACCCTTGAGGGCACTCTGTCCCCTGGAACATGGTCTCTCCCAAGGGGCCTATAGCCCTGGAGCACATACCCCCACCCCAGGACACTGTACTTCTGGACCATGACCTCCCCATGGGGACACTGTATCCCTACCCCACCTCACCCCAGCCCCAAACTGAGGGTACTGTATCCCCTGGAACATGGCCTTCCCTGGGGAACATGGCCTTCAGTGGGGTCCCCCCTGAGTGCTTTATATCTCTGGAGCACAGTGTCAAGGGCTGTGTCATACTTTATCAGGGGAACCCTCTGAGGAGAAAGGACAGCTTCCAGGAGCGTCTTTCCATCATCACATTGACAGTGGATACTCATTGACAGGGACGCTTTAGTGTGGTGGGCAGGGCACGGCCTTGGCAGGCACAGTTCTTAAGGCAAACAGGGGGCAGAGATTTGGGATAGGGACTAACTCCTGACCAGGACCATGGTGCCCAGCTGTCCCCAGAGCCTGAGGTATGTACCAGCAGGACCTTGTTTCCCACTGTATGTGGTGTCCTAGCCTTAGGAACTGGCCTGGGTGATTTCTTCTGCAGTAACACTGTGGTGGACTTGGCCGTTCTCTTGGATTCATTCTGTGTACAGTCTGAGTTTAGAATCCTGTGTAATTTTATTCAAATGGGTCATCTGCCTATCACCAGCATTTCTTGGCATTCTCCACATTATTATGTGTGGATTTTACTTTTTACCTGTAAAGTTTCTTGTTTGGGCCCTGTTTCTCTACTTGTAGCCTAGTTGCGGGCAAGGCCCTTTTTAGTTGTGGCTGTGTGCTGTGTCTTTCTCCCGGAGGCAGGTGTCTCATCTTTTTTTTTTTAGTTGTCTCATCTTTTACTGTCAGAAATCCCAGGCATATTGTGAAGTTCTCCCAGTTCCCCATGACCCCTGAGTCCTGCTGGCATACTTTCCAGTGGCTCACATTTGTCCGTGGTCAGACAAACAGCAGTACCGTAGGGAGACATCACCCTATAGAATAGCCAGCCATGGAAGGTCAAAGAGCAGGACTTGGAGAGGGTGAAGCCCAGAAGGCAGGATAGAAGGATTAGTAGACATGAGAATCACAGGGATGAACTGGGAAGGTGTTGCTATGTGGCCGTTATTGTAATGAATGGTATAAAGCAGATTGTGTACAATCCAGACATGGACTTCAAGGCTCTTTTGTGGAATAGCCCTAGCCCTGCGTTGCCTCTGGGCATGACACTGTCTCATGCCTGCCGGCCCTTGGTCTGTGGCTTTCTGTCCAGACACTGTTAGAAGCCCCCAGAGGTGTTCATGTCTTCTCTCCTCACAGGGCTCCAAACGGGTGCTGCGCTCCCATGAGATTGTGCTGCCCCCCAGTGGACAAGTGGAGACCGACCTGGCGCTCACCTTCTCGCTGCAGGTGGGGGGCTCTGGGGGGTGGGCAGGGCCCTGGGGAGGGGGGAGGGCTCTGATTAAAGGCCCCCTTCAGGACAGATCTCTTTAAACTGTGATTTAGTTTTATCTTAAAAGATTAGAACATTTACTTTGGTAGGTCAAGTTGAATTTTTTATTCCATCCCCTTGAAAAATACTGCTCTGAGGGTGTTAGGTATCATCAAATCGACCACGCCTCCTAGTGTCCTCCATCCAGCACACCTGACCTTGCCCTCTGCTGTGTCGCCTTCACGATCCCTGACATGCTTAAGTCTGTGGCTGCAGTCACTGTGTCCGCCCATCTTGTTGAGGGTCTTCCACTTTCTCTGACCCTTCACCTTTCCAAGCATGGCGACTTTCCCAAGGACTAGCTTCTCCTGAAAACATGCCCAAGGTGTGTGAGACAGTGTCAACATCCTTGCCTCTAAGGAGCATCCTGTTGGCTCTTCCTCTGAGGCAGAGTTGATAGTTCTTTGGGCAGTCCCCGGCATAGATAATACTCTTCACCACCTCACGACTCATAGACGGTCATTCTTCGTGGGAGCTCTGGTGGCCAAGTCTGTAGGGAGTTGTGCTGTGCACCCAAGTGTCACACCTCTCTGGGTGTTCAAAGCCACTCACCAGAAGCTCCCTGAGAGAAGACAGTCTCCTTGTAAACTTGGAGTGTTGGCCCGCGTGGGTTGTGACTAGATGGCAGTGACTTTGTGTTCTAATTATTCTTCAGTCTTTCTTAGTCATTGTTCCATTTTCATGTACTTATAAAACAATTGAAAATGGAATCACCGTGGTCAGAAACACCTTCATCATAAACTAGCACTTGAAAGGTCTCCGTGGTGGTGGCAGCAGGGGTGGAAGTTGGAAGCTGTGCTTCTGACTCAAAGGCTGCACCTCTCTGGTGGTTTGAATCAACCAGCGGCTCCCAGGAGAAAGATGGGCCTTCTCTTCTATGCCGTTTCCAGCCTTGGAATCCCAGTGGAGGGTCAGCTACAGGTCAGTTCCAACTCCGACAGTAATCGCTTCTGAGGATGTTGATTTAGATACAAGTAAAATTAAATCATTCATAGCTATAATCAATGAAATTGATTTTACGTGAAAAACATAATGAGAGCAACCTTCAGGCTCCCAAGTGAAGGTCCTTTCCATCAGCCAGTTAGGGCAGACGGGGGAAGGGGGAGGTAGGAATGGTGTGTTAGGCGTGAGCCCTGGAGGGTTACTGCATGAGGCTGGTGGGGACTGGGGGTTCTGGGAAGGGGCTACTTCTCAACAGATTGGGCCCAGAGGCAGCACTGCCTTCCTCTGCCCTTGGTGTACGTTTAAGAGGACAGAGGTGTGGCATCTTCTCAGTGCCAGGACATCTGACATCAGAGTATTGCTGATCCACCAGAAACCTCTTGCTGCCAGAGTGTGGATGGGAGCCCTGCCGCCTCTCACCTGAGCCATTTCCTTAAGCCACAATCTGCCTGGTCCAATCATAATACAGACACCACCCTTTTCTGCTAATATCACAATGTATTTTCCTGGGTCATCCTAGTAGTGGGCCCGAACTGGCTGGCTCCTCCTTTTATGGTATCTCAAGTGTAATTGAGAAATCTTTGTTGGTTATATTTAATTAATTCAGTCTACGTTTTTGTTAATAATAGACCAACAAAACATGGATTCGAATCTTCTAGTCCTTGGCTCCTTGCTTTAAATTTGCTTGGTGCTTCTTGGGAGCCCCAGTGAAGTCAGTGTAGAGTCAATGATTTAAGGAACCATATGGAGTGGTTACACTTCTTTGATTCGGAGGGTGTCCTGCTGGGTTTGTTGATCTGAATGCCAAGGTGAAAGGGTGAGGGCACAAGTACCACTCCATTGTGCTGATAAGACATCAAGTAATCGTTTTCCACGGTGCCACTAAACATCTGTTCATCAGAAGGTAATGGCAGATTGACTTTGAAGTTGCTCAAAAGGCCAATATTCACTGCATCCTCTTAGCTTTACTGTTGTAGTTAGGTGCTGTCAAGTTGAGTACAACCCAGACCAACCCTATGAACAACAGATCTGCACCTTGTTCTGTCTTGTTCCACCCTAACACTTGCTGACACATTAGAGCCCATTACAGCAGTCACTATGTTAATCCACTTGGTTGAGGGCCTTCCTCTCTTTTGCCAGCCCTCTGCCTTTCCAAGAATCATGTGTCTCTCCAAGGAATAATCCCTCAAAGCAACATGACCAGAGTATGTGAAGCGAAGCTTTATCATCTTTGCCTTTGAAGGACATTCAGTCTGCACTTTCTCCAAGATATATTTGTTCTTTTGGCAGTCCGTGGGCTGTTCAGTACTCTTCTCCAACACCACAGCTCAAAGGCATCAATTCTTCTGTTATACCTATTGTCCAGCTCTCAGATGCATAGCTTGGAATGACCATGGCCTGAATCAGATGTACCTCAGTCTTCAAACTGGCATCATTACTCATCAATAATTTGGAGAGGTCCCTAACTGCCCACTTTCCCAGTACAATACTTCTCCCGACTTTCTGACTGCTGGTACCGAGGGTGTTGATTGTGGACCACTTAAAGTTGTTGACAGTTTCAACTTTTTCTCCATCTCTCATGATGTTGCCTGTTGGTCCAGTGGTAAGAAATTTTGTTTTATTGATGTTGAGGTGTAATTTGTATTGAAGGCTATATTTGATTTTCTGCATCTCCTCCTCACTTTGAGTAAGCTAAGTTGTGTCCTTTATATAACATAGGTTACTGATGAGTCTTTCCCTGATCTTGATGCCACCTTCTTCTTCATAGAGTCCAACTTCTTGAATAATTGGCTCAGTATACAGATTGAATAGATGTGGAGAGAGAAGACAACCCTAACACACTCTCTTCTCTTTTTCTACACACACACACTCTTCTTAATTTTAAACCATGTAGTGTTCTTTCCAAATTATTGAGGAGTAGTGATGTCAGTTTGAGGACTAAGGTGCATCTGATTCAGGACATGGTCTTTCCAGTTGATAGCTATGCATCCAAGAGCTAGACAATTAATAAGGATGACAGAAGAAGAATTGACGCCTTTGAGCTGTGGTGTTGGAGCAGAGCACTGAACATCCCATAGTTGGCCAAGAGAATGAACAGACATGTCTTGGAAAGGGTGCAGCTGGAGTGCTCTTTGGAGGCAAGAATGATGAGGCTTCGCCTCACATACTTTGGACATGTTGCTAAGAGGTGCGATTCCTTAGAGAAGAACATGATGTTGGGAAGGATGGAGGGTCGCTGAAGGAGATGAAGATCTCAACCAGGTGGACTGACATGGTGACTGCAGTGGGCTCCTGTGTGTCAGGAAGTGTGAGGATGGTGCAGGACAGAACAGGGTTCAGATCTTTTGTTCATAGCGTCACTACAAGTCATGCTCAACTCAGCGGCACCTAACAACAATAAGTGTTCCCTTGCTCTATTCACACAACAGCCTCCTGGTCGCATGAGCACAATTAAGTGCTCTGGGATTCCCATTCTTCTCAACATTAACCATAACTTGTTTTGATCCACATACTCAAATGCCTTTGAATAGTCAATAAAGCATAAATAGACATTCTTCTGGTGTCCTTAACTTTCTGCCAGGATCCATCTCAGATCAGCAGTGATATCCCTGGTGCCAGGGCCTCTTCTAAACCCTGACTGAACTTCTGGCAGATCCCTGTCTCTGTACTGTTTTAGTCATTTTGAATGATCTTCAGCAGAATTTTGCTTGCATGTGACATTAATGATACTGTTTGTTAGTTTCCACATTCCTTTGGAGTACCTTTCTTGGGAATGGGAATAAATATGCACCTCTTCCAATCTGTTGATCAGACAGCTGTCCTCTAAATTTTCTGGCATAGACTGGTGAGCATATCCATAGCTGCATCTGTTAATTGATTCCTGGGGCCTTATTTTTTGCCAATTCCTTCAGTGCGTCCTCCACTTCATTCTTCATTACCATTGCCCCCATTGCATTGCTCATGCAAAACCTATGCTCGGACTAGGAAGCAGTCCTCAGAACAGAGCAGGGAAACAGTGCATGATTCAGAATCAGGAAAGGATGTGTCAGAGATGCATCCTGTCTCCATACCTTTTCTGTCTATGTGCAGAACAGATCATTCGTTAAGCTGGGCTTTATGGGAGGGAATGTGGTATGAGGATTAGAGGAAGATTCATCAACAACTTGTGATATTCAGATGTCACAGACTTGCTTGCTGAAACTGAAGAAGACCTGAAATGCTTGCTGCAGAAGGTCAAGGACTGAAATCTTCAACGTGGATTGAAGCTCAGCATCAAGGAGACAAAGATTCTCACCACTGGGGCATTTGGCAGCACCATGATAGATGGAGAAGAGATTGAGGTTGTTAAAAATGACAGCTTGCTTGGTTGGCTTCACAGTCAGCACTCTTGGCACCAGCAGTCAGAAAATCAAGACAAATTACACTGGGAAAATCAGCTGTGAGGGACCTCTCCAGAGTACTGAGAAACAACATTGTCAGTTGCCTGGTCCAGGCCATAGTCTTTGCAATTACTTGCTATGCATCAGAGAGCTGGACAGTGATTAAGGATGACAGAAGAATCAATGCCTTCAGGTTGTGGTGCTGGTGAGGAGTCTTGAACATACCATGGACTGCCAAGAAAACAATTAGGTCTGTTTTGAAGAGGGTGAAACCAAGTTTCTTGGAGGATAGGATTTTGAAGGTCTGTCTCATACTTTGGGCATGTGGCCAGGAGGGACTGGTCCCTGGAGGACATAATTTTCAGGAGAGTGGAGGGACAGTACAGGAGAAGACCCCAGATGAGATGGATTGATACAGTGACTGGGGACTCAATGGCAGATAACAACCATCTGCTCGTATTGTACTTTTTGAAATTTTTCTATGTCAGTCAGTTCTTTCTGGTACAGTGACTCTGTATTCATTCCCTCCATCTTCTTTTGATGCTTTCTGGATCATTCAATATATAGCCCATAGCATCTTTCAGTATTGCAACTCGAGGCTTATATTTGTTTTTCCATTGTCTCAGAGAATTTAATTTCTCTTGAGAAATGCAGAGCGAGTTCTTCCCTTTTTATTCTCCAATTGCAGCTCTTTGCACATTCCATTATAATACTTTGCTTTGTCTTCTTGAGTTGCCCTTTGAAATTGTTTGTTCAGCCCTTTTATTTTGGCATCTTTTCCTTTTGTTTTAGCTTCTTGATGTTCTAGTGCAATTTTCATAATCTCTTCTGACATCCATTTTTGTTTTTTCTTTCTTCTCTGTAATGTCCTTTTGTTCTGTTCACAGGTGATGTCCTTGCTATCATCCCACAACTCATCTGTTCTTTGATCATTGGTGTTCAATGCCTCAAACCTGTTATTAAGATTATTTTTAAATTCAGATCAAATATATAGAAGATTATGTTTTGTTTCTCATGGACTTGTTTTCATTTCCTTTGGCCTCACTTTGAATTTGCACATGAGTAGTTGTTAATCTGAGCCACAGTCTTCCTTTGACCTAGTTTTAACTGCTGATGTTGAGCTTCTCCAGTGGTTCTTCCCACAGATGTAGTCAGTCTGATTCCTATGCAGCCCATCAGATGAGGTCCATGTGTAAAGTCACTGTTTGTGTGGGGTTTTTTAAAGGTATTTGCAATGAATAAACCATTGAAAATACAAAATGTGATCTGTTTCCAGCCTCATTTCTGTCACCAAGCCCATATTTTCTGACTACAATTCCTTCTTCACTATTTCCAATGTTTGTGTTCTGGTAACCAGTTATCATTAAAGCATCTTTGGTTAATTTTGGACTGCAAGATTTGGTAAAAATTTTCAATTTCTCCCTCTATGGCTGTAGATGTAGGAGTGTATATTTGAGTAATAGTTGTATTAACAAGTCTTCCTTGTATCCATATGGATAATATCCTATAACTTACAACATTGTATTTCAGGATAGAACTTGAAGTTGACTTTTTTACTATGGATGCAACACCACTCTTCTGTTTTGCATTCCTGGCATAATATGCTGTTTGATTATCTGATTCATTTCATTCCTGGCATAATATACCATTTGATTATCTGATTCAAAGTAGCCGAAGCCAGTCCAGCTCATCTCACTGATGCCTCGAATGTTGATATTCATATGACCTTTTCATTTTTCACAATTTCCAGTTTCCCAACATTCAAGCTACATACATTTCATGTTCCAGTTATTAAAAATGTCTGCCATTATTTTTCTTCCTTTTGACTGACTTACAATCTGGGCTATACCACTAGTATTATAACTATCTGAGTTCCTCTACTGTTCACAGGGTTTTCAGAGGCCTGTTATGTAAAAAGTAGATGGCCAATCTTGCTTCCTGGTCTTTCTTAATCTGGGAGCTTTACTAACGCCTGTCCACCATAGATGATCCTTGTGGCATTTGACACACCAGTGGCATAGTTTTCAGTATCACAGCAACCTACAGGTTATTTAGTGCAGCAAACTGACAGACAAGTGCTGTACCAAATAGAACATTGTTCTCCCCAAACATAACAAACTGACAGCTGACTCTAATAGCAAATCAGTCTTCTCACGAGTCTACGAGTGTGTCCTAGGAGTGTCCCAAACCTAGAGAGGTACAAGGTGAAATGGTCATTTGAGGCTGTTGGCCTGATGGTTCTTGTGGGCTGACCTGCAGGACTCCTGACTTCAGAGAACAGCAGTGACATTGTTCAGCAAGTTTCATGGCCCTGCTGTGGGGTTCTGATAGTACACGACAGTCATGTAATATATACCCTTTGGGTCTGTTGACCATCTAAGTGGAAAGGGAATGACCTGAGTCTTGAGTCTCACTGTTCCACATGCGTAACATTCACTCTTAGTTAGGGTGGAAATAGAATGTGTTATCCATTCCACCCAGGTATTTGCATCCTCATATTCTATTTCTCTTGCTACTCTTTGTTTCAGTTCTTTTCACTTCAACCACTGTCACGTTAGAGAGATCATTATCTGAGCTTAAGGGAAATCTGGATTTGATTGTGTTTAGAATTGTGTTTGAGCCTCTCCTTCAGTAGTGGAGGGCTTAAGTTGTATCTGATTTTTTAAAAAAATATTTTATTGTGGTTCCTGTGAAAGTTGACACACAGAAATTTTGGTTCCCAAACAACAATTAGTACATGAATTGTCAGAAAGAGTGGTTACATTCTTTACAATGCAAGAACATTCTCATTTCTATTCTGGTTCCATTTACTGTTTTCATTTCTTTGCAATCAGAAAGGTTTAGGATACTACTGCTTTGCAATTGTGAGGTTGACTGTGGACCATTTTACAGTACATTTAACTTCTTTAAAATATGACTAGACTTCAGAAGGGCTTTATCTTAGATAGAAATCTACTGATAGGCCTCTAATGGGTATCTGATTATTTTTAGAGAGAAGATCTCCTTAGAGTCTCTTCCTGTAACATCTGCCCCTAGTCCATAATCTCCTACTATTGAGGTCCACGTGGTCGTAGTTTGGAGATTATTTATTAATTATCAGAAGTAATTATTATCATTGTAAAAGTTTGCAGTTGGGGAGTATTCCTTCATAGAAACAGAATTGTTTTCTTTAATGCTCCTCAAGTGGGTCCTAAAGTGGCTGTCCACCCTTGATACTAAGGTGGTCCAGTAAACAAGATGCCAGTTCTCACAAGGTGTAGATGTCCATACACACATCAGGCAAGCTTAACACTTTCTACAAGGAGAACATTCACTTCCTGAAATGAAAGGATGTCTATATTATATATGTGTTTGTCTATATTAGACAACAGTTGCTTCTGGGCTGTAAGACTCCGACTGAACATGCATCAAATTGGAGAGTTAGTCTGAAAGACAGCCTGGGTTATGTTAATTGTAAAATGCCCTGTATTAAGGGGACAAGGGGAAAGAAGAAGATGAAATTCTTTTAGACATATTTCAGTAAGGGTAGGTCCTGGAATCTTGGTCCATTTCTCTTAAGAATGTCAGGAGGCTTTTTCCGCCCGTGTGTGATGAGTCTATCCTTTTCCACCTGTACAAACAACAGTTTCTATAGTTAACAGCACCAAAAAGGATCCCTCCCAGGCCAGCTCATGGTTTCCCTCTTTCCAGCCCTTCATAACACAGTCGCCAGGGTAATAAGGTTGCCCTGGAAACTTGAGAGGTGGTGTCTATGCCTTTTTCCTGAGAGAAAATAAAATAGAAGAAAGCCAAGTGTATAGTTTTTAAGAAATTGATCCTTTGTTTCAAAAGTAGACATGTCAGTAGTAGAGCTTATATTAGGTTGAGCATTTCATAGGATGGTAGGCCGATGTCTTTTGGAGGGTCTGTTGAGATTCTTTTTGAAAATATATTTTCTTTTTAGGGAGCTCTGGTGGCCTACTGGCAAGAAGTTACACTGCAATCCCAGAGGTATGTGGTTCGAATCCACCAGATGCTCTGCTGGAGAAGAGGGGCTGTCTCCTCGTGTACTAGTCAGATCCAATTTGACAGTACACACACAAAAAAAATAAAATCTTTTTTGTGATATTAACAAAAGTTTAAAGAAAGGTTGAGCTTTCATTCATTCATTGATGCACATTTTCCTCCCTCCCCCAATCCACCTTGCATTGTATGCCTTGTTCCGGATTGTTGTCATACATATAGTGCCTAGTCATGCGTTCCTTTCAGGCCGTTCTTCCCTCATCGGTTCTAATGCAATGGTCATTATCTACCCAATCTTTTCCCATTATCCCCCACCCTCGTTTGAGTCCTATTTTAGAACAGTGGTGTTACGCAGTATGGTCCTTCTTTTACTGAGATATTTGACTCAGCATTATGTCTTCTAGACTCACCCATGCTGTGTAATATTTTACAAGTTTATTGTCTTTCAGTGCTTTGAAATATTCCATTGTGTGAATGAACCATAATTTTCCTATCCATTCATTTGTTGAAGGACACTTGGGTTGGCTTCCATCTCTTTGCTGTTGTGAATAACGTAGTAAACACGGGTGTGCACACATCTGTTCGAGTTACGGCTCTTGTTTCTTTCGTGTATATTCCAGTAGTGGAATTGCTGGGTCAAATGGTATTTCTATTTCCAACTTTTTGAGAAAGCATCATGCCACCTTCCATAGTGTTTTTAACGTTTTACATTCCCACCAGCAGTAAATAAGTGTTCCAATCTCTTCACAGCGTCACCAGCATTTGTTGTTTGCTGCCATGTTGAGCTTTGCTGTTCTTACTGGGGTGAGATGCTATCTCATAGTTGTTTTGATTTGCATCTCTCTGATAGCTAGGGATTTTGAACATTTCTTCATGTATTTGTTTGCCATCTGAATGTATTCTTTGGTGAAGTGTCTGTCATGTCCTGTTTCCATTTGTGATTGGGTTATTTACCATCTTCTTGTTGAGGAGCTAGAGTATTGTATAAATTTTAGATACAAGTCCCTTAACAGGTATATCATTGCCAGATATGTTTTTCCCAGTCTGTGGCATTACTTTTTACCCTATTGGAGAAGATTTTTTTTATGTGTATAGGAATTTGATTCTTAGAAAGTCTCATTCATCTATTTTCTTCTCTCCTGGTTGTAGGTTTCTCATTATGTTTTGAAGACTGTTCACACTGTGGATTAGGGCTTCTAGAGTTGTTCCTAGCTTTTCTCTGATGAATTTTATAGCCTTTGGTTTTCTTCCTAGGTCCCTGATCCAGCTTGAGTTGGTTTTTATGAGTTATGGTGGGAGGTGTGAGTTTTGCTTAAGTTTTCTGCAGATGGTTTTCCAGTTTTGCGAACACCATTTGTTAAAAAGGCTATTGTTTTCCCACTGAACTTGTTTCATCTCCTTGTGAAAAATCAGTTGACCACAGGGTAGATGAGCTGATTTCTGTGTTCTCAATTCCATTCTGTTGATCTGTGTGTCTGTCACTGTACCAGTCCTCCGCTGTCTTGACCATCACAGCTGTGTAGTAGGATTTGAGATCAGGCGGTGTGATGCCTCCTACCTTGGTTCTCTTTTTCAGCATTGCTTTGGTTATTCAGGGTCTCTTTCTATTCCAGATAAAATTGAAAATTGTCTTTTTCATCTTGTTGAAGAATAGAATTGGTATCTGTATTGGAATTACATTGGACTTGTAGATTGCCTTTGGTAGAATTGTCATTATCTTGATATTGAATCTTCCTGTCCCTGAGCATGGTATATTCCTCCCTTTCTCCAGGTCTCTTTTTGTTTCTTGTATTAATGTTTTGTAATTTTCTTTGTATAGGTAGTTTGTATCTCTAGATAGATTTATTCCCAAGTATTTTATCTTATGATTAGCTGCTGCAATTAGAATTGTTTTTCTAGGGGAGCTCTGGTGGCCTAGTGGCAAGAAGCT
>NW_006400190.1:270840-276423 GCF_000299155.1 Elephantulus edwardii | reverse complement strand
GCACCTGGGTTGTTTCCAACTCCTTGCTATTGTGAACAAAGCTGCGATAAACATGGGTGTGCATATATCTGCTTGGGTGGCAGTTATGGTCTCTTTGGGGTATATTCCCAGTAGTGGAATTGCTGGGTCAAATAGTATTTCTATTTGCAACTTTTTGAGAAAGCGCCATACTGCCTTCCACAGTGGTTGCACCATTTTCCACTCCCATCAACAGTGAATAAGGGTTCCAGTTTCTCCACAACCTCGCCAGCTTTTGATGTTTGCTGTTCTGTTAAATTTTTCTATTCTGCCTGGAGTGAGATGATATCTCATAGTTGTTTTGATTTGCATCTCTCTTAGAGCTAGGGATTTTGAACATTTCTTCATGTGCTTGTTGGCCAACTGAATGTCTTCTTTGGTGAAGTGTCTGCTCATATCCTGTGCCCATTTTCCAGTTGGTTTATTTACCTTTATCTTGTTGTGGTGAGTTTTTCCATTTTCTATTAAATTTATTTCTGCCCTCCTTTTCATCCTTTCCTTTCTTTTAGGAGTTATCCCAGGCTCTTGAGAGTTTGACCCCGTGGGAGCTCACTTGAAGGAGAGCTAACCTGCTTCTGTTCCTTCTTCTTTGGTCCCACAGCAGCAGAGTTCTCTGTAGCTGTGGAGTCCCCTGGGGAGGGAACTGACTCTGTCTCTGTCCAATTTTTGAGGAGGGTTTGGAACTTTCTCACTGGAAAACTTGTTCCCGGATTGCCACTCTGTCTCCTGAAGTGTATAGTCCTCCTTGGTCTGCCGAGTGGTGTGGCCAAGTTCTCCAACTCTCTTTACTGCTCTCTCTGGTAGTTCTGGAGGAAGGAGCTTGTCTCTGATCTCCTACTCCAGGACCATATTCCTGTGGCTGCCAATTGCTGGAGCCTTCCTGCTAAGTCCCAGGGCCGGCACAGCAGGAACATTTTCCAAGTGAGTGCAATGTCTTGGTTGGATTTTGAATGTTGATGTTTCCCCCTTGGCTCGAGGGCCTGTGGCCATCAGGTTGAAGTGGGACAGAGTCTCAAAGTGGTGGTTCTGTAGCTGCTGTGCTGGCTGACTTCCCTAAGGTCTCAAGCTTCTTGGGAAGGCTGATGAAAGTCCAGTGGTGGGTTTGTACCAGGCAAACTGGAGACAGTGGAGTCGAGGTTGGGCAGTGTTGTCACCTGAATAAGATTGTTCAGATTATTAAAAGGGCTAAAAGAAGACATTGGTCCAAGGTAACTTAGTCTCTAGAATTAATTTGGTTAGATGATGCTGTAGAGTTTGATTCCTCCTCTGCAACCTGCAGGGGAAAGGAGGATGCCAAGGGGCACGATAACCCCATTTGATCCCAAGAGCCTGTACTAGTTCTTTAATTATATTAGCAATAAAGTGCCTCCCATATCTGAATCACTGTTCCCTATTAAAGCAAACCAGGGTATAATGGTTTCTACAAGGACCTTAACATTACATTGTTGGCTGTCACTCCCAGCAGGGGAATAACGTCTACCCAATGGGAAGATGGTCAACAGTTACAAGGAGATTCATGAAACATCCTATTTTAGGCATCTCCATATAATCAATTTTACGTCTTTGGAAAAATCTCAACCCAGGACTCCTTTATCTAGTGGGTGTTTGTCTTGGGACCTGTTTGCTTATTTTTTGGCACACAGGCATCCTTCTGAAGTCTGTTTGGCCAAAGTTTAGATGCCTATGCCGCTGTAAGCCCAGAGGATTGCATCATGCATTGCCTGGGAACTCCAGTGGCCACCTTGAAGCAGCTGTATCATGATTTCGCAAATGATTGAGACAGCATTTCCCTCCCATCAGGCGATAGCCACCTGCCTTCTGAATTTCCTTTTGTGCCTATCCTTTTTAGTTGCTCTTTTTCACTAGGGGGTGAAAATTAGGGCAGCAACGGACAGGAAGGCATAATATGAAGCGGAAAATAGGTATTTCTGGAGCCTGAGCAGGTAGTTTGCCATTGCATTGACTAGGTTGTGGCCTCTGTGCTCGAAGATGGAACCCATCTGGGGTCCACGAAGATGGACTACTGCTATTTCTTCAGGAAGTTTTAAGCTTTCTAGACCTGGTCTATTAACTCCTTAGGTATTAAATATTATTCTCGGCTGTTTATTCATCCCAGCTCTTCTCAAATCTTCTCAAATGTGTGCACTACTCCAAGTGCATGTTTTGAATATGTATAAATTCCTTCTTTTTCTTGTAGGTGTTTCAGGGTCTGATTTAAGATAAACAATTCACAGATGTTTGTGGACCGATTATTGGGAAGTCAGCCTGACTCTATTACTGTGAGGGCTTCCCATCCACCACAGAATATCATTATGCCTCTTCCCTTCAACCATTCAGAAAGACCCATCTTCAGAAAGAAGACACTTTGTTTGGAATGGGGTCTTCTAAGTTCGAGTCGGTTTTTTGTTTGATTGTCAGTGATACCTAGACACTGATGCTCAGAAACCTTGCCCTTGGGTTCCCAATTAGAAAGAAGCCGAGGTTAGAGCTTCATCAGTAACCAGGGTTAAGTCATCGCTCTCCAATAGGATTGCTTTGTATTTTAAAATGTTAATATTCATAAGACACATTTGCACTCTTTGATTTTTAAGAACTGATTATTACATTTCCTCCAAAGGTCAGTGTTCTGCTTGCTTGCTTTTTTTTGTTTAGTTTTGTGTTTTATTTAGTGAGAAGCTCGGGCCTTGTCTGTGTGTTCCCACAGTGGTTACAGCTGCTCTTCTTGCGATTGCTTCCTGGTTTTCACGTTTCCCCTACGCTGATTGAGCCTTTCAGTGTATGGCACATGTTTTCATGGGCCACAGATCTAGAGGCTCGCACTTCCTACCCTTGTAGAACCTATTGAGGTTTTCCTTCCAAGTCTGGTTGTTTACAGTAAGAACATGGGCAGTGGATTTTCAGATTACTCATATTTCAGAAAGCTTGGATGGACACTGTACCACCTGAAACTCTGGCTTTGTGCGGCTTGAAAGCTCCACCGTAATATCGTCCAGCTGCTGTAACAGCTCCCCTTTCTTGCTGCGAAAGTCGTGAGTCTTGATTTTGGCAATGGCTGAGTGATAGAAGCCTGCTGCTGCCTGCTCTAAAACCAAGACTCATTTTCTGCTTCCTTCAGTTAGCATGGTAATGACCACTACAGGTTGAATGCATTCTGGTCGTTTCCCAGTCACTAGATCTAGCAATTTAGATAGAAAGGCCAGAGTTGGCGATGCCCTCCCCACCCCATGCTCTTGAGGAAGTACTACAAGGGCAACCCCTTTGTTGACATTTACAAATAGGTTAAAGGCTAATCTAATGATGATAGTAGTACTAAGATAGGGCCTGTGATGGGATCCTGTTTTAATTTCTCTATTTGAGTTCGTTGGTGGTCCAGAGGAGAGGACTGGGTCTCTCTTGGGCTAGCTTGAGATAGAAATTACTAGTTTTTAGAGCACACAAATAAATCCACATGCCACAGTACTCAGTTAACCCAAAGAACTTCCTCAGTTCTTGTTTGGTGCATTGGAGAGCTAGGGTTACAATTCCTTATCTCTTGAGTCCTAACCTTTGTCACCCTTGGCTAATTAGGTGACCCAGATAGTTCACCTCAAGTTCAACATATTTGAGTTTATTTCTGGAGATATATAGCCATTGAGAGCCTATAAAATTTAGAAAATCTGTTACTTACGGCTGTTGTACATAGGGTCACTGTGAGTTGCAGGCAACTCAACAGCACATAACAATGACAACAGCATTATTACATTACTGATCTCTTTTTGATCTTCACCAGAGAGGAGCAGGTCATCTCCATATTGGAGGAGAAACATGAACTTGGGGAATGGGGAAGTTTTCTAAAATTTGGCCGAATAGATTTGGCGAATCAGTAAATCTTTGTTGGAGAATTGCCTACCTGCATTGTGTGTTGTGTTGGGGTTTTTTTACCTGCATAGGGACCCTCCCATTCAAAAGCAAACAGGTCCCTACTATCTTCTACTAAAGGACATGCTCAAAAGGCATCTTTCAAAGAAATTACACTAAACCACTGTAGGGAATGCTGCCAAGTCGGAGATAAGGATTAGGGACTTTAGAGTTTCAGTTTGAACTACGTGATGTGGTTCCCTCAAAACCTGGACCAAACAGTATGATCATTTCTGATTTCTTCACGGGCAGGATTGGAGTGTGATATAAAATGTGCAGTTTTCAAGAAGTTTGTCTCAAATCAATTCCTCTATGGTGGGTTTTAACCCTGTCCTTCCTTCAAGTGAAATAAGATTGTTTTTCTTTGTTTTTTTAAATTGTTTTCTTTTTTCTATTGGATTATTATTAGTTTCATTTGAATGGGAGGGAACTGAAGTGCTCCCCTATTTCCTTTTTTTTTTTTTTTTTGCCCAGACAATGGGTTTAATTTGTTTTTCTACCCATGAGGTTAGGAGGTTTAAGTGTATATCCATTTTCTTTTAGTTTACATATAATCCCAGACCCAATTTAGTCATTAAATCTCTACCTAGCCATTTTGTTCCTGCCCCTGGTATTGTTGTTATGTGCCACTGAGCCTCCTGCAACTCATAGCAACCCTAAGCCTGCCCTATCCTGATCCAGTCTCACTGATTCTGACACATCTACCCCAATTGCTCTAGTTACCGTATCAATCCATCTCAACCAGGGTCTTCCTCACATGTGCTGTTCCTCCACCCTTCCGAGCATGATGTCCATCTCAAAGGATCAGTCCTTCCTGGCCTCGTGTCCAAAGTATTTGAAATGGAACTTCAATAGCCTAATTTCCAAGGAGAAACTTGGTTTCACCCTCTCCAGAGCAAACTTGTTCTCCTAGTGGTTCAATACTCAATATTCAAGACTCTTCTCCAACACAACAGCTCAAAGGCATCAGTTCATCTGTCATCCTTAGTCACTGTCCAGCTCTCTGATGCATGGCAAGTAATTGCAAAGACCATGGCCTGGATCAGGCACGCCTAAGTCTCTAGACCAATATTGTTGATTCTCAGTACTCTGAAGAGGTCCCTGACAGCAGATTTACCCAATGCAATTAGTCTTTTGATTTCCTGACTGCTGGTGTCAAGAGTGTTGATTGTGGAGCCAATTAAGCTGTAATTATTAACAACCTCAATCTCTTCTCCATCTGTCATGGTGCTGCCAGTTGGCCCAGTGGAGAGAATATTTGTCTTCTTGATGTTGAGCATCAATCCATATTGAAGACAACAGTCTTTGACCTGTAGCAAGTGCTTCAGATCCTCTTTAGTTTCCGCAAGCATGGTTGTGTCATTTACATAACATAGATTGTTGATGAGTCTTCCTCCAGTCCTAATGCCACATTCCTCTTCATAAAACCTGTTGTTGTTGTTGTTGTTGTTGTTGTTATGTGCCATTGAGTCAGTTGTGACTCATAGCGACCCTATGTACAAGAGCCCTAAACGCCGTACTATCCTGTGCCAACCTAGCCATCTCAGACACCCTCATTCCCACCACTCCATTCACAGAATCGATCCATCTCATCAAGGGTCTTCCTCTCCTGCACAGCCCCTCCACTCTCCCAAACATGATGTCTCTCTCCAAGGACCAGTCCCTCCT
>NW_006400190.1:269385-270364 GCF_000299155.1 Elephantulus edwardii | reverse complement strand
ACACACACACACAAAATAATAAAAATTTTTAAAACAAGGAATTCTTTTTCTTAGCTCCATTTTCTTTGTCACTGTAGAGAAATCCAACTGATTTTTGGATGTTGATTTTGTATCCTGCCACTTTGCAAAATTGGTCAGCTATGATAATTTGATCTCCTTTTTTGCCAATTTGGATACCACTTATTTCATTCTCTTACCTTATTGCTCTCATTAAGACTTCTAAGATAATAGTGAATAGGAGAGGTAACAATGGGCATCCTTGCCTAGTTCCTCTTCTCAGGGGCAATGTATTTAATTTCTCACCATTGAGAACGATGTTGGCTCTTGGTTTTCCATGTGTACTTCTCACTGTGTTGAGGAAATTATCCTCTATTCGTATTTTGAGTGTTTTGGGTTTTTGGCCTGAAATTTTTGAACGTTTTAATCGAGAGGAGGTGTGGGATTTTGTCAGAAGCCTTTTTTGTCCACGTGATAGGATCATGTGGTTCTTGTTCTTTGCTTTGTTAATGTGATGAATTACATTAATTGTTTTTCTTATGTTGGGTCGTTCTTGCATACCTGTTATGAATCCCACTTGATCATAATTAATTGCTATTTTTTAATGTGCTGTTGTATTCTTTTAGTGGGATGTTATTGAGAATTTTTGCATCTATATTCATGAGAGATATTGGTCTATACTTTTCTATTTTGGTGGTGTCTTTACTTGCCTTTGGTATCAGGAATATGTTCATAGCATAGACTGGTCTGAGAGTATTCCATCTTTTTGTTGTTGTTGTTGTTATGTGCCGTCGAGTCGTTTGTGACTCATAGCGACCCTACGTACAACAGCCCTAAATCCTGCTCTGTCCTGTGCCAATCGCATTGCCTTTGACGCACCCATCCCGATTACCCCAGTCACTGAATCAATCCACCTCACAGAAGGTCTTCCCCTCCTGCGCTGTCCCTCCACTCTGCCCAGCATGATGTCCCTCTCCAAAGA
>NW_006400190.1:255278-260312 GCF_000299155.1 Elephantulus edwardii | reverse complement strand
TTGTTGTGATCCACACAGTCAAATTCTGCACAGTCAATGAAACACAGACAGACATTCCTCTGGTGTTAGTAGAAACTTAATGTTAATTACCCTCTCTTTGAACCTAATGGTGGTTTCTTCAAGTATTTTTGCTTTAAATCTCTCTCCTTTAATCCCTGAAATTAAGATTTCTTCTGGGGAACATAAGCAACCAGAAAATTGGTTAAAAGGATGATTTGGAAGCTCCTGAATCCACTAAAACAGTTAGAATTTCTCTTTATGTCCTACAACTAAATTTGCCAAAGGCTCTCAGTAGGACAAAAGAACGCCTGTCCCCCCCCCCCATTCCTCACTGAAGCTCATAAGATGAGTTATTTTCCTTTTCCTCTATCCCAGGCATTTGCTTTTGAAATGTCCCACTCTCCTACATCAAAAACATTTATTCTCTCTTCTTTCTCTAATTGCTTTTGGTCTCCAACTTAACCCTGAAAACAAAGGTTGGAGTCCCTGGGGCTGCTGACCATTCACTACCCCCTGAGTTCTATGTTAAAAGTGTATACATCATCATTTTAGCCCTCTTCCTCTGCTTCTCTTTGTCCATCTTAACATATACCGTTTGAATCTCTTTCAATAATTCTTCCAAAGTTTGCTGTTTCCAGTTTTTTAATTTCTATAATTTCTTTACCATGTCAGGCCAGCTCTTGGTGGCAATATGAAGTTTTAATATTCCTGTCCCTATAAGTCTTCTTAATCTATTCCAGCATATTTCTTTATTTATACCTTAAGTCTTTAAAAAAATTCTGCAAGCCCTTCCTCTTTTTCTTGCTACACATCAAAGGCCTTGAATGCATTCTGGGAACTGACTCCTTGATTCCTTTTATTACCATCTCCCTTAGATCTTTCATATTACCTCTGTGGGCAATAGAATTATTATCCCATTGAAGTTCTTTTATTTTTTTAAAAATACATTTATTCAGTGTCATGATTAAACTATTGTTGTTGTTGTTATGTGCCATTGAGTTGCCTGCGATTCATAGCGACCCTATGTACAACAGCCCTAAACCCTGCTCTATCCTGTGCCAATATCACTGTCTCTGACACACCTACCCTGATTACCCCAGTCACTGAATCAGTCCATCTCATAGAGGGTATTCCTCTCCTGCGCTGTCCCTCCACCCTCCCAAGCAGGACATATCTCTCCAAGGACTGGTCCCTCCTTGCAACATGTCCAAAGTATGTCAGACAAAGCTTCAGAATCCTTGCCTCCAAGAAGCAGCCTGGTTTAACCCTCTCTGGGACAAACCTGTTCATTTTCTTAACAGTCCATGGTATATTCAATACTCTTCTCCAGCATCACAGCTCCTTCTAGCATCCCTAGTCATTGTCCAACTCTCTGATGCATAGCAAGTGATTGCAAAAACCATGGCCTGTTTCAGGCACACCTTAGTCTCCAGAGTGATATTGTTGCTCTTCAGTACTTTGGAGAGGTCTCTGACAGCAGACTTTCCCAGTGCAATTCATCTTTTGATTTCTTGGCTGCTGGTGCCAAGAGTGTCAATTGTGGAGCCAAGCAAACTAAAGCTGTCAACAATCTCAATCTCTTCACCATCTATCATGATGCTGCCAATTGGCCCAGTGGTGAGAATCTTTGTTTTCTTGATGTTGAGCTTCAATCCATATTGAAGGTTTCAGTCCTTGACCTTCTGCAGCAAGTGCTTCAGGTCCTCCTCAGTTTCAGCAAGCAGGGTTGTGTCATCTGCATAACGCAGATTGTTGATGAATCTTCCTCCAATCCTGATGCCACATTTCTGTTCATAGAGCCCAGCCTCCCAGATAATTTGTTCTGCATATTGATTGAAAAGATACGGAGATAGGACACATCCCTGGTGTACACCCTTCCCAATTTTGTTTTTTGGGTTTTTTTTGGTTATTTTTTGTGTGTACCATTAAATCGGATCTGATTGGTACAGGAGGAGATTTGTCCCTCCCTCTCCAGCAGAGCATCTGGTGGATTCAAACCACATACCTCTGGGATTGCAGTGCAGCTTCTTGCCACTAGGCCAAGAGAGCTCCCCACCCTTCCCAGTTTTGAGCCATGCAGTGTTTCCTTGCTCTGTTCTGATGACTGCCTCCTGGTCCAAGTATAGGTTTTGCATGTGTTCTGGTATTTCCATTCTTCTCAAGATTAGACTATTACATTTAGCAGTTAATGGCATGGGTACAAAAAAAACAATCTACATTAAAACACTTTTGTTTTCAGAATGCTTTATACTTTCCACAGAACAGAAACTAAAATAACCAGTTATACAATTAGTCACAAATACAGTCCTCGAGTTTTTTGCCCATACACATGAGTATTGTCTAAAACATGTCTTCTTTGTGGTCCATGCCACCACTGTGCTGGCTGAGTTCACAAACTGCTGTGACCTGCAGCTTCTCTGCCACGTCTCCAGATCGTCTCTCCTGCTCAGCTTTGCTTCCTGGCAGTTACTGAAACTGTGCCACTGCCGTAGCAGCAGCTGCTGCATCAACCACCAGGCTACCTTGGTTCCGTGCTTTGGCAAATGACTGACCACCACCACCTTAAGGGCCAGACCTCTGCCTCCAAAGTTTCCTCCCTCCATGGGTCTCAAATTTGAAGATTGATTGTTGTAACCGCCAAGATCATTGTAGCTTCCACCACCTCCAAAGTTGCTTCCTTCATTACCAAATCCATTATAGCCATCCCCATGGCCTCCGTTTCCTCCTCTACCACTGCTGCCACCAGAACCACCTCGTCCATTGACGTTTCTTCCTCAACCAAAGTTGTCCTTCCCTCCAAAACCACCTCTGTGGCCACCACCAAAGTTTCTTGAACCACCTTGACCTCTTTGGCAAGAAGAGGCACTGGTCATCTCTTGCTTTGACAGGGCTTTCCATACTTCACTGTTGAGACCATTCACAGTATGGAATTTATAAATAATAATTTTATGTACAGAATCATGGTCATCAAAAGTTAGAAAAGCGAACCCCCCTTCTTGCCACTGCCTCAGTCAGTCATGATTTCAGTAACTTCAGTTTTTCTGTACTGCCCAAAATAATCTCCTAAGTTCAGTTCTTCAGTACCTTCTTAATTCTACCAACAAAAATCTTTTTCACAGTTGAGTGAGCACCTGGTTTTTGGGGCAGCTCTCTTAGGTTCCACCACCCTTCCATCCGCCTTGTGGGGCCTGGCATTCATGCTGCACCTACCTCTTCCACAGCTGAGTATCTGACAAGCCCAGAGCCTCTGGAGCGCTGGGTGTTCGGGGCTCTCCTTACCACACAGTCGGTGAGCGTCCCCACTACTCAGAATGGCTTCTCAGATTTTCACCTGTCGTTTCAAAGCTCAGCCCTCTGGTCAATCTGCTCTGTGCTCTTTAGGAGCTCTGACTTCAACATGGCAGCTAAGGGAACAAACACATTCATTATGCTTCCTAGCAGGGTTCTATCAAGAAAAGGGCAAGCCCCCATGGAGGGCCTTGATTGGGGAATTTAACATTTGCTGCTCAGACCCTTGGGCCAGTGGGGTGTTCCTTTCCCAGCCAGTCATTCCAGCCCTGTGAATCATAGCACTTTCCTCCCCTGAAAAGAGTGTGCCAAGGATAGACATCAGCTCTGTCCAGGAAGTTGACGGCCCAGTAACTGATCTACTTAGTCTACAATTCCTTGTGGGTCCTCTAGTAGTGGTCTAATTTTTTAAAAAAATTCCTTACTTCAGAACTAGTTGTTGTTAGGTGCAGTCAAGTTGACTGTGACTCATAGCAACCATATGAACAGCGGATCAGAACCCTGTCTGTCATCCACACACTTCCTGACACGCTAGAGCCCAGTGCAGCAGTCACCATGTCAGTCTTCCTGGTGAGGAGTCTTCCTCTCCTTTGTCAACACTCCACCTTTCCAAGCATCATGTCCCTCTCCAAGAAATAGCCCCCCTAGCGACATGCCCGAAGGGTGTGAGGCAAAGCCTCTTCATCTTTGCCTCCAGCGAGCACTCTGGCTGCATCCTTTCTAAGACATATTTGTTCGTTCGTTCTTTTGACAGTCCGTGGGATGTTCAGCACTCTCTCACAGGCATCAATTCTTCTTGCGCCATCCTTATTCCTTGTCCAGCTCTCAGATGCATAGTAAGTGATCGGAAAGACCATGACCTGAATCCGACACACCTTAGTCCTCAAACTGACACCATTACTCCCCAATAATTTGGAGAAATCCCTAACTGCAGACTTTCCCATTGCAATATATCTCTGGATTTCCTGACTACTGGTTCCAAGGGTGTTCATTGTGGACCCAAGTAAGGTGAAATTGTTGACATTTTAAATTTTTTCTTCATCTGGCATGATGTTAGTCATCAGTCCAGTGGTAAGAATCTTTGTCTTGACATTGAAATGCAATCCATATTGAAGGCTGTATTCTTTGATCCTCTGCAATAAGTGCTTCAAGTCTTCCTCACTTTCAGCAAGCAAGGGTGTGTGGCATCTACATAATGCCGGTTATTGGTGAGTCTCCTTCTGATCCTGATGCCACATTCCTCTTCATAGAGAAATTTTTGTTTCAGAACTAATTGGTGGCATATTAACAAACCTGATCCCTCCTCCCTCCTTAATGGAAAGAGGGGCTGAAGTTGAGATTGAATCTCGGGGGGAGTGAGGGGGATTTTAATATCTTCAGCCTCATTCAAGCCAATGTTTTCTGACGACTGATCCTTCTTCCTTGTTCCAACTTTTTTTTTTGCATTCCAGTCACATTATTAATGCATCTTGGTTGCATATTCCATCAATTTCTGACTGCAAAGGTTCATAGAAATAATCTGTTTCTTCCTCTTTGGCTCAGGTTGTTGGTACATAAATTTTATTGTTGGTTGTTATTAGCAGGTCTTCTCGCATGTTGTATGGATATTATTATCCTGTTGCTCACAATACTGTATGTCAGGATGGATCTAGAAATGGCCTTTTTAAATATAAAAGCAACCCCTTTTTTTCTCACCTTTTCATCTCCAGAGTAGTAGACCATATGATCATCTGATTCAAAATGTGC
>NW_006400190.1:241628-254142 GCF_000299155.1 Elephantulus edwardii | reverse complement strand
AAAAAGTCCCATGCTAATCCATCTCATTTCACCAGTATGTCAATATGTCAATATTTATGTGTTCCTTTTCTTTCTCCAATGATGTCTAGTTTTCCTACATTCTTTTTACATTTCACCTTCTAGTCATTAGTTTCAGCTTACAGCTGTTCCTCCTCCTGTGACAGCACCGTAATAGATGGAGAAGAGACTGAAGTTGTTAACAGTTTCAGCTTACTCCGCTCCACAGTCAACACTCTTGGAAGCAGCAGTCAGGAAACATCGGCTGTCAGGGACCTCTCCAGAGTATGGAAAAGCATAAATATCAGTCTAGAGAGTAAGGTGCGTCTGATCCTGGCCATAGTCTTTGCAATTACTTGCTATGAATCAGAGAGCTGGACATTGACTAAGGATGATGGGAAAATTGATGCCTTTGAGTTGTGGTGCTGGAGAAGAGTCCTGCACATACCATGGACCACCAAGAAAACCAATAGTCTGCGTTGGAGAGGACAAAACCAAGTTTCTCGTTGTTGTTGTTGTCAGGTGCCATCGAGTCATAGACTCATAGCGACCCTATGAACGAAAGGCCTGAGCACTGTTCGTACATAGAATTTCCGGAGGCAAGCCATTTCGGAAGTGCATGCCGCTCCTGCTTCCAGGCTTGTTTTAGTCGGGAAGCTCCAGCCAACACTGTCCACCATGGGTGCCCATTACCACGTTTGACACATCACTGTCACAGTGTTCAGCATCATAGCAAGCACGAGTTACCTCTGTACAGCAATGGACAGACCGGTGCTATACCACTGATTTTTTTTCTCCATGGAGGCTAGAATTTTTAAGCTCTCTCTTGCATACTTTGGGCACATGGCCAGGAGGGACCATTTTTTTGGAGAAGGGCATCATTCTCGGAAGGGTGGAGGGACAGTGCAGGAGAGGAAGACCCAGGATGAGATGGATTGATACAGTAACTGGGATAATGAGGATAGGTGTGTCAGTGAGACTGCCTCAGGACATGGCAGACTTCAGAGCTGCTGTATAGGGTCGCTGTGAGTCACTGGTGACTTGATGGCACATAACAACAAAGAGGAGAGAGAATCCCAAGGAGGGGAAGGTTTTCTTGAACCGATTCTCTTCCCTTCCCTTCCCTTCCCTTCCTTCCCTTCCTTTCCTTCCTTTCCTTCCCATATTACTAGTTTTAAGAGTGAAAAGAGCATCTGGCCCTGTTTCCAGCCAAGGGCATAGTCTGCCTCCATTTGGGAGACAGAACTTTTTTTTATTTTTTTCTTCTTCTTCCTTTATTTTATTTTTTGTTTTACCGGTTTGCCTACAAAGTTCGTATAGATTGTATTTCACACTGTTCTTCATTCACATTGTGTTTCATACAATCATTCTCATGCATTATGTTTTATACAATTAATCACTTTTGGACCTTGTCCATCATTACCCTGTCTTTTCACCTGCATCCTTCCCATTTGCTTTCCCCCAATCCCACCCACCTGATAAACTCTTATCTTCACTTGAACCCAATTTGGGGCAAAAGACAGACCCTGTTCAAGGGTAAGTCCCTGTCTCCAACTGAAGCAACAATACTTAATCGTTTGTAGCTTTTTCTTTTCCTTCCTCTGTAGATTTTCTTCCCAGTGCTCTTTGGAGCAAGAGTGATGAGGTTTCTCCTCACATACTTTTGGGCACGTTGCTAGGAGAGGCTGTTCCTTGGAGAAGGAAATGATGCTCAGAAGGTAGTCACGCTGGCAAAGGAGAGTAAGACCCTCAACCAGGTGGACTGACACAGTGACTGCTGCAGTGGGCTCTTGTGTGTCAGGAAGTGTGAGGATGGCGCAGGATAGAACAGGGTTCAGATCTTTTGTTCATAGTGTCGAACTTAACTCGACAGCACCTAACAGCAGTAACGATAATAGAAACTTTAACATTAACCCCAGGGCCTGTCACAGGGGCATTGATTTTCTCATTTTCTCTAGACGTCCTCCTACTTGAATTGTTGTTTCCCATCCTGGTTTCTTTAGTATGTGTTTCCTGTTTAGAGGCTCAAAATGTTCCCTCTTATTCTGGAGGTTTCTTGCAACTTTCTCAAACCCTGCTTATTCTGGGATGTTTTCATAATTTGTTCTGCTAAGATTAATAGCAGACTATAAAAAGTCTCAGGTCAGTGTAGTCCCAAATGCTGGACGTGCTGTGTAAGTCCATGATACCTGCTATCAGTTGCTCTTCCTTTTGTTTCCAGCTCCACTGTGTCCCGTGGGTTCAGTGATGCACTAGAAAGTCTCCCAGAGACTCGGGCCTATTAGGGCAATGACTCACGTGACCTTAGATAGCAGGCTGGTTTTGGAGAAACTGGAGTGATGGACCAGGATTCTGTAGACTGTCCACAGAGCTGGATGGCAACTGTGAGTGATGCAAGCTGGTTGTGGAGAGACTGGTGAACATCTAGAAGCTTTGTCCCAAGTGAGCGAGCCTTCTACAAAAGTAAACGATGCCTGACACTCCGGTCCCATGAGCTGGAAGGGTGGAGCTTGTGTTCTAATCCTCTTTCCTTAATACAATAACTCCTTCAGCACAAAACAAACACTTAATCATTAGCTAGAGAAGACACACGCTTAATAAACCTTAGACACAAGAGATTTCCTGCACTCTCTCTGCTTCCTCAGTTACCAGCTGCTTCCCTTGTTGGACACCTCTTAGCAGTTGGCGTGTCCATGTAACCACCGACTTAGACTGAGCTGACTTGATGGAGCTGCCCTAAACTGTATGAGGTCACCATGGAACCGTGGATGGGCGTGTCTCATTCACACACACAACCTCTAGGATGTCCCCAAGGGGAGACTCACCACCTCCACGCGTTTCCCTCTCCTTGGTCTTCACCGCCACAGGAGTATTTGCCCTTTATGGCTTTCCTCGTCTTGGACCACCCATGGAATTGCCTGTTCACTGCAGTGCTTGTGTTAGGCACACATTGCTGAGAATCCAAGTTCACTTCTCTGGGAGGCTTTAACCCCTCCCACCCGACAGCTGCCACAATGAGATGTTGGGATGGGTCTCCCTCGAGGGAGAACACGGGCCTGTTCCCAGAGGGAGTACTGTAGCCCCTGGGGCCCCCATGTTGTTAACAAGACGGCTTGGTGTTGCCACAGAAATCAACTAAGAGAAATAAATGTACACACCAGGTGAAAAATTCTCATCTTCACTTGAACCAAATTTGGGCCAAAAGACAGAAGGCTGTTGGGTTCTGTCCCTGACACAAAGCTCAGGCTGTGTCTTGACCTTGACCATTGGTCAAGGGTCTTGACCTCACAGTCTTATTCCTTCCTAGCAGCTTGGAAGGAAAGGGGCCACTAGGAGAGGCGCTGGCGAGCCGTGACTGGAGGTTTGGAATGTCTTGTCGCAGGGGTGGGTGCAGCCTGGTTGCAGCTGGTCAGGAGACGAGGACAGTGGGACCAGAACACAGGTCCTTGTCTCCTAGGAGAGAACTCAGGCTTCTCTTGCTCTGGCTTTACCTCCATCTTGTGACTTTTTAAAGAGAAGTTATGCATGAATATACTTCCTGCAACAGCCCTTCCCCATGGGTCACAGGTCACGACCCCACCCCTATCCATCACAGCCCCTCTTCTCGGGTCATTGCCCCAGCCTACCTCCCTCTCCTGAGGAGCTGGCACCAGGTGCTTCTGGCCTCTGGCTGATTTTTTCCCCTTTTGTCTTCATGTGGAATGGGGGGTCTATTTAGCTTTGTTTACAAAGACGCAGTTCACAAGGGTTGGTTTAGACAAGCCTGTATGTATGTTGGAGAACATTTCCTCTAAACATACAGCACTCTCTGTCAGTTTGCTGCACTGAGGTGGCCTGTGGTTGCTGTGATGCTGAACCTTGTGTCATTGGGGTGTCAAATGCCATAACAGCTGCCCATGGTGGCCAGTGTTAGATGGAGCTCCCAGTTTAAGACCGGTTTGGAAACAGGAGTGGTATGTACTTCCTAAAGAACATGCCTCTGGAAACCCTATGAACTTTGATAAATGACAGTAGTTATAGAAAGGCTTCAGGCCTTTTGTTCACAGGTCACTGTAAGTCGTGCTCGACTCATCAGCAAGAACAAACACTCCTATAAGCATGTCCAGTAATGACCTAGGACCTTCTGTTCCCCAGTGTTTTCCCTTGTGCCCTCTGAGAAGGGTGGTCAGCACCTGCTGTATACACAGGCTCTGGAATCTGTAAAGTCATGGGCTTCAGAGCTGCGCTGAGTGGGTCCTGAAACCCCTCTTCATGGCTAGCAGGATCTCTCCTAGACAACAGAAGCCTCCTTGCATTTTGAGAGTCCGTCAAAAGGTCATGACCTCACCTTCGACAGATAAGCAGTTTGGGTTTCACTAGCCGATCATGGGGATCCAGTAAGGGTCAGCCACTGTGTCCTACTCTTCTGTCACTGGGGTGGTGCTGCCCTAAGGCCCCTGCCTGTGCTGACCGGGCCCTTTGGACACTTGTAGCGGCCGTTCCCTCACTTCCTGCCCAGGACCCCTGATCCTGTTTTGTAAAGAGCAGAGGCCACGTGTGGATGGCCGTATGTGACCTTTACCAATTTCACAAAGGGGAACTGTGTCAACAGCATCAGTAACGCAGAACCAGTTCCGATGAGTTTGGTGTGCTCCGCCTACTCCCATTGCCTCTCTGTTCATCTCAGCACCGGTCTTACTGCCTTCTGGGTCCAGGGTCTGATGTGACGGCCAACAGACTACACAGAACCGTCTTGGGGAAGTCAAAAGGCTATAATTCAGATTAGTAGCAGAATACAGTCGGGACAGTTTCCAAAATGTGCACGGTGCCACCTCAGCCTTGAGGCTCAGGGCTTAAGGGCTGTGTTAGAGAGTTCTCAGTCTCCCATTACTGGCTTGCACACACACACCTCTTAAGTTGTGCACTCAACTTGGGCAAAGGCTCTTGGCTTAGCTCTGGTTCTGTAGATACGGGCTGGGCTAACAGTCTCATCACGTGTTGATTCTCTGGATTTCTGCTTCGGCCATGGCCCCTGCTGCTGCTCTGACTGGCGTAGGAATGTCTAGGCCTGAAGGGCATCCAGTGCATGCCTGCTTCTCCTTGCTGGTGGTGAGAGAGACTCTCTACTGCTGGGGTCACTCAGATTTATTGGTGGGACTAGCCATCCTCTTGTAGATTGCTGAGACTGGCCGGTTCCCTGTGGACAGGCTGACAGTCCCGATTCTCATATTCCCGCGCCTTCACATGGTCAGGTCAGATGTGATGGCTAGAAAGTCATATTAAAAGATACATTCCACACCGTTGTACCTGCAGTACCCCCACTTCCTGAAAAGAGAAGGCAACAAGCTGCAGATCATGTTGCAGCGCAGAAAGCGGTACAAGAACCGGACGATCCTTGGCTATAAGACGCTGGCTGCAGGCACCATCAACATGGCCGAGGTGAGTTGGGCTCCCCCAGCAGCTGCCATGCTACGTGAGTCCTGTGCCCCAGAGGGTGGCTAACACCTGTTTATAACACCTGTGTATCAGCCTGACCGCATGGCCTCCTGTGCAACACCTGTGGCCCTTGGTGCAGTTACCTGCAAGTTTCCCGCCTTCACACAGAAGGTGGCTATGACCTGCAGCCCTGTCCTGAGCCCCTTCCAGGAGAATGTCTTGCTGTTGCTGGGATCCTATATCCCAGCATTTCCTCATCCCAGAAGCAGGGAGAGACAACACCAGGGTGCAGGCAGATGTCAGGGTCAGGTCCCCAGATGATTAACACAGCCCAGCATCACAACTCTGGTCAGTCTGCACTCCAGCGGGAGCCAGCAGACATTCTTCACATTAGAAACGTCACTGAAGAGGTCCCTGGAGAGGCAGAGCCATCTGAAGTTACCAGACTAACTGCTGTCCTCAGAGACCTTACATCAGGCTGGGGTGTCAAGGGCAAGGCCACTGGACATGGAGCAGGGGCTTGAGATGGCACTGACTATGTGTCCTCATGTCCCAACACTGCCTGTTCCCATTCAGGTGATGCAGCACCCATCGGAGGGCGGCCAGGTGCTCAACCTTTGCAGCAACATCAAGGAGGCCACTGTCAAGGTCGCTGAGATCTGGATCTTCTCCCTGTCCAGCCAGCCCATTGACCATGAGGATGGCATCATGCAGGCTGGCCCCAAGACCAAGTCCACAGGTTAGTGTAGCACCCATGAGTCTGGGAGGTGTCTGTGGGTCTGGGAGGTGTCCATGGGTCTGGGTGGTGTCCGTGGGTATGGGAGGTGTCCGAGAGTCTGGAAGGTGTCTGTGGGTCTGGAAGGAGTCTGGGAGATTTTCAGTAGGTTTAGGCCGCCAGGACCTGCACTTCCCTCTGCTGCAGATGTTGCTGCAATACAATCAAGCAACAGACAGAGGGTGAGGGGTCAGGTGGGGTGCAGGGTGGGTGATGGGCCAGTGGGGGAACAAAGCCAGTGAGGGGTCAGGTGAGAGTACAGGGTGGGTAAGGGATCAGGTGGGGGTGCAGGGCTGGTGAGGGATCAGGTGGGGGTGCAGGGCTGGTGAGGGATCAGGTGGGGTGCAGGGTGAGTGATGGGTCAGGTGGGGGTACAGAGCCAGTGAGGGGTCAGGTAAGAGGACAGGGCAGGTGAGGGGTCAGGAGTGCAGGGTGGATGGGGTCAGGTAGGAGTGCAAGATCCACAAAGGAGTACCATCTCCCTGGGGCTGCTGCACATCAAATGCAGGTGGCAATGAGCAATAGAGGGGGACCCGTGGGACTTGGATGGCAGTGGAGACACCCAGGGCTGTGGAGTCTGGAAGGGATTCCAGGAGGCTCAGCTGGGAGTGGGGTGCAGGGGAGGCCCCCTTACATACAGAATAGAATCTCAGGGTCCCCCGTCCGCATGCCAATTCTGCAGACAACTACTCTGAGGAAGAATACGAGAGCTTCTCCTCCGAGCAGGAGGCCAGTGATGATGCCGTCCAGGGACAGGTAGGCATGACCACGGGGCCTGTGGGGGTGGGGCAGAGCAGACCTGAGGGGGACACGGGGAGGGGGACAGACACAGTGAGGGGGGAACAGACACAGTGGAGGGACAGAGCAGACCCGAGGGGGACATAGTGGGGGGGTATAGAACAGACCTGAGGGAGACACAGTGTGGAGGGGATGGTATAGACCTGAGGGGGATATAGTGGGGGGTGACAGACACAGTGTGGGGGACAGAGCAGACCTGAGGGGGACACAGTGGGGGGGATGGAGCAGACCCGACGGGGATACAGTGTAGGGGAGATAGTGGATGGAGGAGATAGGTTACACATGAAGGAGTGTTGCAGGCATGAAATGAGGACATGGTGTGTCACTGTGGCAGCCTTTAAGGAACAGAATTTTCATCCCCAGGGCTTGTGGCCATGGTTAGGGATACTTGGAAGCAGGGGTGGAGGGTGTTACCAGGGGAAGTGAGGAGAAATGGCAGGTTGGATGATGAGATTAGGAAGGAGTGTGAGGCAGGCACTCACTCTGGTGGCCCAGAGGGTTAATACCTGTGAAACTGTGAGGAACACCTGGCTGTGGGCCCCAGGAGAGCTGTTGTGTTCAGGGAACCTAAGTCCAGCCCCGGACTCCCCTGACTCCTCTCTGTCCTTTGATATGTCCCATTGTGATTTCAGACCAGTCTCAGGGTGTGACCCTGTGACTTCAAACCCACCTGTCCCATCCTGGGGTGTGACCCCGTGACCTCAGACCCCCATATCCTTGTGGTGTGACCCTGTGACCTCACGGACATGTGTCTCCACAGGACCTGGACGAGGATGACTTCGATGTGGGGAAACCCAAGAAGCAAAGGCGATCGATAGTAAGAACGACGTCCATGACCAGGGTCGGTGGCGACTGGTTTTACTAACCCTGGGAATGGGGGGGGGGGGGGGGGGCCAGGAGGTGTGTGGGGCCCCAGCCTATCTGAAACAGACTTGGGGGCCTGGAGACCCTAGCACAGCCCTCCGTGGGGAGGCGGGAGGCAGTCCGTCAGCTGCAGCTTCCCTAGGAAAGCAGTGCAAAATGGGACCGTGCCACGCTCGGCCCAGCCCCAGCTGCCCCGAGCCTTCGCTCCCCTGCAGCTGCGGAGCTGACAGGTCACATGAGGAGCAGATGGCATGGGCTTGTCCAGGAGGCTGCTCCACACCAGCCCCCAGCCAGCCAGGCTCACACATGACCAGACTTCATGCGCACACAGGCACACCTCCAGAGACAGGCGTGCACACACAGGGCTAGGCCCCCCCCACACCTTGGCCTCCACAGGCATGCACACCACAACAGGTCCCGACACTCGTGGCCTGACCTTCGCACACAGCCGGGCCCCAGGCTCTGTGAGGGAAGTTCCCGGGGTGGTAACTCTAGCCTGGGTGGGAGGAGTCCCCCAGCCTGCCGCAGGCCGCCCCGAGTGCCCATGAGCTCTCAGTGCTGAGCCCCCCAGGGAACCTCCAGCCCAAACCCAGAGGATGCCTCTTGGCCTTAGGGCACAGGAGGCTGGGCAGCAGGACTTTGTTCTGGCCCTGCCGGTGGTGGCCTCAGGGCAGACAGCAGCAGGAGGGTTGTGGGGCCTGCTCTTTAAGAGCGGGTCCAGGTAGAAAGTGGAGAAGAAACACTGGCCCCACGTCTCTGTGTCCAGGAGCTCAGAGAGGGCCGGTCTGGGAGCCCACCTACATGCACCCCCGTGGGGGCTCACCCCTGTGGGTGCCCAACCGTAATGCCTGCCATAGGTCAGTGCCTGTACACACATGCCCCTTCTGTGGGTGCCTGCACACGTGCCCCCCAGGGGTGTCTGCCCTGGGAGTGCCTGTCCCTGGGGATGCTCACCCACCCACGTACCCACTGTGGGCACCCAACCACGTGCCTGCCATGGGTGCCTGTTCCCTGTGGGTACCCATCCACATGCTCCCTCGTGAGTAGCTTGCCCATAAGCCCACCATAGGAGCCCACCCACATGTTCCCCGACACCTGCTAGAGTGAGGCCCAGGGCAGTGGGGCCTGGCTGCCTCACTTTCTGCAGAAGGCTATAGATGGCCTTAGGTAGAATGGCCATGGGCTCACCAGGCCCCAGCTCCCTAAGTCTGTCTCTAGGTTTGACCTCATCTTCAGGCATAAAGCAAGCTCAGTGAGTGTGTTACATCGGTGGGTGGTACAGTTAACAAGCTGATCGAAAGCTTGGAGGTTCAGATCCACCCAGCAGTGCCTCAAAAGAAAGCCCTGGCAGTGCTTCTGAAAATTCAGGAGCTCTGGGGTCACAGTCTAGGGAGCTGGGCTGCTAACCCAAAGGGTTCAAATCCACCAGCAGCTCCAAGGAAGAGAGACGTGTGATCTCGCTCATCCAGCTTACAGGCTGCTGTGAGTCGTTTCGGGGAGAAATTAGTTCAGCTGTTGAAACCCCCTGGAACCTCAGTTCTCTGTCCTGGAAGGTGTGGCGTCACGGAGAGAAGGCTGGACAGCAGCTGGTCCTGGTGCTAAGCTTCTGAGAACTGTGTGTGAATTGCAGCATGTTAGGGGCCTCCTTCCTTGGAGGGTCCTCACGAGGCCCCCGCCCCTTCCTGCAGGAGGGGGCCTCTCACCCAGCCTCCTCTTGCTTTACAGCAACAGAACTTCAAGCAGAAGGTGGTGGCCCTGCTGCGAAGGTTTAAAGTGTCAGAGGAGGTGAGGCTGCCTCCCATGCTCGTGGGATCTGGAGGGGGGTCCTGGGTGCTCATACTGGCTCTGCAGTGAGACCCTCTTAGCTGTCCCTTCCCCTGCCACAGGAAGGGTGGCAGAACCCCCACCCCAAGATCCTGTGAGGAGCAAGGGGACTTCTCCCCCGAGCCTCCCACCAGCACATCAGGCCAATCGTAGCCCCCTGAACAAAACCCAGAAGCGGGCATCTCTGTGGGGTTTATCTTTAGTCTGTTTACTACAGTGAATCTGTGTAACTTTTAAAAGAAGGAAAATAGATTATTCTTCATTAAATATGGTCAAAGAAAAACTTAGACACTAAGCTGTGGACCACGTGGGGAAGGAGTTTCATGGCTTCGGGCTCAAAGCAGCACTGTCATCATGGTAGTCCAGTAGTTAGGTGGCCAGAGTGGCAGCTCCAAGCCCACATACAGGTAGATAGTGCAATGTCTGTGGGCTCCAGCAGCATCTCTTCTCGGACATCAGTGCTCCACCTTGTCCGGGTGACTGTCCCAGGAATGATGACACGTGAACCTTGCCCTAGGATAGGGCTTTCTCAGAACCCCAGGTGTAGATCACCAGAGTTCACAGTCACAGAAAGAGATCACAAATCCTGAGTTGTACAACAGCTGAAATGAAAACTCATTCTAGAGGGTTCAGCAGAAGCATCAGTGAGCTTGAAGACAATTCAAACCATCTGAGAGCAGAAAGGAAAAAAGCCTGGATACAACCTGAAGGACAATTGGGCCATCAAAGATAGAGCATATGTGTCAGGGGTGCCTCTGAAGGAGAAGAGGAAAAGGCCCAAACTTCCCAAATCCCTCAGACGAGGTTCTTCAGAGACACAAATCCAGTGAAGTGAATATTTATCGTGTGTATTCAGATTTATCCCAAGGACACATCCCAAGTCCACAGGTCAGGCCTCAGGCCGGAGGCTGCTCCCCTGTCTAGGGGGCTGTAGAGGGTAATGAGCCACAGGACTGTCGGGCAGGACAGCAGGATGCTGGCTCAAGTTCAGAGATCCAGAGGTCGGCTTATGTCCAGCCAGATGTAACCAAAAGCTCACGAATGTTGCAGAATGTCTGTATTTGTTTGATGCCACACTCCCGAGGAAATGCTCCTTCATCAGATTAGCTTCTTACAGCAGCTTGCCTCATGGAAGTGATGACATCATGGGGAAGGATTCCATCATCACTTAGAAACTGGAGAATCACAACCCAGCCGTGAGGACACATAATCCTTAACCCATAACATCCTAGTTGTAAATGTGCAAAATTGGATAACCTAGATGAAAGGGGGACATTCCTAGAAATGCAGTGAGCTCCAGTTCAGAGACATTGCATAGTGAGACTGTTAAAACTCAGACGTCAATGAGACTATACCCATAACCAGAAGTTTGGCAGTATTTCTACATATGTGTCTGTGTGTGCTCTGAATAGATTCACATATATTGTAATGCTAATGGTTTAGAATCATGAAAACTTCATAGCTAAGGCTGAACACCTTGAGGTCATGAGTTGTTGAGGCCCGGAGTTCAGGACCTTAGTGCCAGCAGGCACCAGCATCAGCTTGGCGTGACTGAGTCTGTAAGGAGAGCAGTCAATGAAAGAAACATAGATACTCCTGGTACTCTTTACCTTCAACCAAGATCCATCTGACATTGGCAATAATGTCTCTAGTGTTGTGGCCTCTTTTACAGATTGATTAAGTGTGATTAAAGAATACAACCTTGAAGCACACTTTTCCTGATTTTAAAACATATATATAGTAAGTGTAGGTCTGACTTAGTGGATCTCAATAGATTGTGGCTAACCTTGAGAAGAATGGGAATCCCAGAACACCTGATTATGCTCATACAAAACCTATACTTGGACCAGGAAGCAGTAGTCAGAACAGATTAAGGAAACACTGCATGGTTCAGAATCGGGAAAGGAGTGTGTGAGGGACGTGTCCTGTCTCCACACCTTTTCAGTCTGTATGCAGAACAGATCATTTGGAAGGCTGAGCTTTATGAGGAGGAGTGTGGCTTCAGGATTACAGCAAGGCTTATCCACAACCTGCAGTATGCAGATGACATAACCCTGCTTGCTGAAACTGAGGAGGACATGAACCATTTGCTGCAGAAGGTCAAGGACTGCAGTCTTCAATATGGATTGAAGCTCAACATTAAGAAAACAAAGATTCTCGCTACTGGGCCAATTGGCAACACGATGACAGATGGAGAAGAGATTGAGGTTGTTAACAGCTTTAGCTTACCCAGCTCCACAATCCATACTCTTGGTATCAGCAGCCAGGAAATCAAAAGACGAATTGCATTGGTGAGGTCTGCTGTGAGGGACCTCTCCAAAGTCTAAAAGAGTGACGATTTCAGTCTAGGGACTAAGGTGCACCCAATCCAGTCATGGTCTCAGAAATTATTTGCTGTGCATCAGAGAGCTAGACAGTGAATAAGTATGGCAGAAGAAGCATCTATGAGGTGTGGTGCTGCAGAAGTATATTGAACATACCATGGACCACCAAGAGAATAAACGGGTCTGTCTTGGAGAGAGTGAAACCAAGTGACAAATGCTGATCTTGGGAAAGGTGGCGCATTGGAGAAGGAAAGGAAGACCTTCAACTAGATGGAATGATAAAGTGAGCACTGCATTGGGCTCTTGTGTGTCAGGGAGTATGAGGATGGCACAGGGTAGAACAAGGTTCAGATCTTTTGTTCACAGGGTCACTGTGAGTCGTACTCAACTCGACAGCACCTAACAACAACAGCACAGCTTATTGGATACTATGGTCTGTTTTAACTAGTTGTTGTTGTTGTTGTTATGTGCCATCGAGTCGCTTGCGACTCATAGCGACCCTATGTACAACAGCTCT
>NW_006400190.1:240261-240963 GCF_000299155.1 Elephantulus edwardii | reverse complement strand
AGGGTGGAGGGACGGTGCAGGAGAGGAAGACCCTCATGAGATGGAGTGATTCAGTGACTGGAGCAATGGGGTAGGTGTGTCAGAGACAGTAAGGTTAGCACAGGATAGAGCAGGGTTTTGGGCTGTTGTACATAGGGTCACTATGAGTCGCAGGCGACTTGACAGCATGTAACAACAACATAAATTGCATGGGATTGGAGGAGAGGCCCATCTATCCCATGGAGTAGCTGGTGCTTTGGACCATGTTCCCTTGAGTTGGCAGCACAACTTCTGGCCACTAAGCCTCCTGAGGTCACGTGGATGTGTATACACACACAGTGGAGAAGAGATTGAAGGTGTCAAGAATTAATTTTTTTTATTAAAAGAATTTATTAGCAACAGAAGAGCATCAATCATATTTGCTCAGCATCCTTTGTCCTCACCCCATTTTCTGCCCTGCTTGGCCTTTCCTCCTTTGTTCAGATGGATACACACAGGGAACGAAGGTGGAACAGGGAGAGACAGGCCATCCCAAATCAAAAGAGGGCATCTCTGGGTCCAGGTTCTTCTCTCTTCCACCCACTTGTGGACCATGCAGATCACCTGACCAGTCAAATATCTGGGTCATTGGAGAGCAACCCCCAAAGATACAGCTGAAGGGCACCGAATGCGGGCCCCCAAAAGGGAAAAATAGGCCTTCTTCCCTCAACCTGGACTCTATTC
>NW_006400190.1:201643-239401 GCF_000299155.1 Elephantulus edwardii | reverse complement strand
TGGGTCACACCAGAAGGGGTGACACTTAGGAATAAAATGACCATCCCTAAGAATGGCCAGAGACTAGAGACTTCAACCAGCTGTTTTTATCAGCCCCAGAGGAGATCAGTGATTCTGGATGGAAGAAGCGGGAGGCAAATAGAATGACATCCGTTCAGCTGCTAATGTTGGAAAAGTGTCATGATTTGTCTGGGAGTGACTGCAGGACCAACTTGCTGTAATCCTATTAGGCACAGGTTATCCAAGATCAGGTTTATTTTGGCCTCTGATTATTTTTTTTCCAGTCTTCCAATCATTTATTATTAATAAATTTCCATTTTCCAGAAAAAAAAATCACGGTCATCATTGTGATCTTCTTGGTCCAAGTCAGGGTTAAGTGTCTGACTCGTAGAAGATTTGACTGGTGGGCTGTCCAGGGTGCAAGACGGTGTGCTGGTTTTCAGTGCTGAAATAGAAGGGCAGGGTCAGCTTATCTTTGGCTTCTTTTTCTTTCTTGGACAGGTGAAGGTTGGAGGTTAAACGAGCTATAGGAGCCACCTGGGTAGCAGGAAGGTCTGGCTGGGGTTGGGATTCTAAGGGAGGCACATTTTGGAGATTCAGGCTGTAGTCGGGCTGGATGGAGAACCACTGAGTCTGATGGGTTGGACATTGATGTGGCCTCTGGAAAATGATGTGTGCTGAGGTCTGACCCATCATGCCACCCAGGTCCCCTCTATCTGTGTAAGACTGCTCCGTGCCCCCATGGGGCCTGGGCCATGAAGCTCTTCATGCAGCAGGCCCAGCACCTGCACCTGCTCCACTGGGGAGCTGGTCTCATAGCAGAGTCCTGACAATGTAGAGTGTGCAGGGGAGGTGAAGCAGCAGCAGCTCAGTGAATCGAGAACAGTGGTAACAGGACCAGGACGCTTCTTCCGGCACAGGTTGCTCAGTGTACCCACGGCTCCCCCAGGAAGGGTCTCTCCAGTCTCTGACTAATTGAAGGGGTCTCTGAAGAGATCATGGTAAAACCACTCAGAGTGCAGATTTCCTGATAAGTGCCTTCAAGAGACTGTGCCCTTCCCACTCTGCCGAGTCCCAAAGCAGGACTAAGCCCCCGGGAGCCAACAACGAAGCCAACATCTTCGTCTCCTGCCCAGCACCTTAGGCCATCAAGAATTAATTTTACTTGGGTCCACAATGAACACCTGTGGGAACACCAGCCAAGAACTAAAAAGAGGTATTGCATTGAGCTGATCTGCAGTTGAGGTCTTCTTTAAAGTGCTGGAAAGCAAGGCTGTTAGTTTACAAACTAAGGGAGGATGACCCAAGCCATGGTGTTTTTAGTTGAGGTATTATTATTGTTATTATTATTATTATTAATTAGTGTGTGCGTATGCTGGCGCATGCCATCAAATCAGATCTGACTGGTACAGGAGGAGATTGTCCCTCCTTCTCCAGCAGAGCATCTGGTGGATTCAAACCATTCTCCTCTGGGATTGCAGTGCAGCTTCTTGCCACTAGGCCACCAGAGCTCGCCAGTTGTCTTTTATGTATCTGAAACTTGGACCATGAATAAAAAAGGGTAAAGAGTGTAGAATATTCTTGTACTGTTTAGGGCAAGGATGGCAAGAATTTGTCCCACATCCTCCAGGTGTGTTATCAGCAGTGACCAGTACTTGGAAACGTCCAGGGTCAGGAAGGAGAAGACTGTCAGAGAGATGGATTAGCACAATGCTGCAACGTGGTAAAGCTGTGGGAGCCGTGCAGAGTCCGGCAGTACACACTGAGACTTGACAGCCACTCAGGCTCCTCCCAACAACAAAATAAATCAGTGATATATGAGGAATGAAAAGAAAGAAGGCACTAGAAATGGTACACTACAAAAAGTTAATAGAAAAAAAGCGTGGAGAAACTAAGGAACAGAAAATGCAAAAAATAGTAAAAACAACTATATGGCAGAAGTAAATGCTTATCAGCCATACTTTATATGTAAGTGGATGATAGTACAGTATTTCAGAATGAATATTTTAAAACAAAAACAGACATGATCTACCTCTGTCCACCAAAAAGAGAGTCACTTTAGATACAAAGACACAAAGAGAAAGAAAGCAAAAGAAAAAGAGTAAATTATATTCCATGCAAATTGAGAGATTCCAGACCACAAGAGAACTGGACTGAGACTGTTACTTTCAGGCAAAATAGCCTGAGTCAGAGGTTTTCAGGAGACAATGAAGGACATTTTGTGTTGGCAGTAGGTTCAATCCAACAGGATGATAACACAATTATAAACTTACTTGAACCTAACAATGTTGTTGTTATGTGCCATCGAGTCAGAACTAACTCTGACTCATAATGACCCTGTGTACAACAGCCCGAAACCCTGCTCTATCCTGTGCCAATCTCACTGTCCCATTACCCCAGTCACTGAATCAATCTACCTCATAGAGGATCTTCCTCTTCTATTTTGTCTCCCTCCACCCTCCCAAGCATGACATCCCTCTCCAAGGACTGGTTCCTCCTTACAACATGTCCAAAGTATGTCAGACGAAGCTTCAGAATCCTTGCCTCCAAGGAGCAGCCTGGTCTCACCATCTCCAGGACGAACTTGTTTGTTCTCCTAGCAGTCATGTTATACTCAATACTCTTCTCCAACATCACAGCTCAAAGGCATCAATTCTCCTCCTGTCATCCCTAATCATTGTCCAGCTTTCTGATGCATAGCAAGTGATTGCTAAGAATCTGCTGAAGATTATCCAAAAACGACTGGAACCACACATCAACAGAGAACTACCAGAAGTGCAGGCTAGGGGTTGTGGTATTAGGGATATTGTAGCTAATGTTAGATGGATCTTAGCTGAAATTAGGGAATACCAGAGGAATGTCTTGTGTTTCATTGGTTATGCAAAGGAATTTGACCGTGTGGATCACCACAAACCGTGATTGACTCTGAGAAGAATGGGAATCCCAGAACACTTGATCATGCTTATGCTAAACCTATACTTGGACCAAGAGGCAGTCATCAGAACAGAGCGAGGAAACACTGCATGGTTCAAAATTGGGAAGGGCGTACGCCAGGGATGTGTCCTGTCTCCATACCTTTTCAATCTGTATGCAGAACAGATTATCTAGGAGGCTGAACTCTATGAGGAGAAGTTTGGCATCAGGATTGGAGGAAGACTCATCAACAATCTACATTATGCAGATGACACAGCCCTGCTTGCTGAAACTGAGGAGCACCTGAAGCACTTGCTGCAGAAGGTCAAGGACTTCAGCCTTCAATATGGATTGAAGCTCAACATCAAGAAAACAAAGATTCTCACCACTGGGACAATTGGCAGCATCAGGATAGATGGTGAAGAGACTGAGATTGTTAACAGCTTTAGTTAGCTTGGCTCCACAGGCAACACTCTTCGCACTTGCAGCCAGGAAATTAAAAGATGTATTGCAATGAGAAAGTCTACTGTTAGGGAACTTATAAATACTAGAACAGAGATTAAAAAAAAAAACCAAACCCAAAACAACATAATTAAGAAATCACAGAAACAAAAAAGTGTTTCTTTGAAAAGATCAATAGAGTTTACAAGCCTTTGGTTAGACTGATCAAGAGAAAGAAGCAAAAGCAGTGAAGACATTACTGTGTCCCTTAGGAAGTGAGATGATTGGGGCGGCTGTGGGCAACAGCAGGTGGCCAACTGGAGAGCCTGGAAGACATGGACTAGCTAAGAAAGAAACACCAAAACGGACTTTCATGGAGACTCTGAGCCGAAAATTACAAAGGAGATTCAATTAGATTCAAAAAGTTCCCAATTCAGGACCAGGAGGCTTCACTACCAAGCAGTTAAAGAATTAACACCAGTCCTTCCAAAACATCCCCCAGAATAAGAGGAAATAATTCCTTAAGTCTGCCTGGTAGGTGAACATTATCTCAGTGCTGAAGCCATAGAACCACACGGGGACCGCAGCCTCCCTCAAGCTGCTGTGGGATCCTCATGTGATGTCTGTCAGAGGATCTGAGCACTTTAGTTGTCTGCAGGTGACAGAACCCCCGAATACTTCAGCCCGTGAAAACAGTGCAGTATGCACCTCAGTGCAGCAAGGAAGGACACTTCATCATGTTGCCCATGAGGAGAACCTTTGACCAGTCCAACAGCTTTTCATCACTGAAGAAAACCTTCCTGTTGTAACAGCTGAATTTATTTGTCAAAACTCATGTGCAGGTGAGAAGACACTGCCTTGTGTGACAACGTCCATCGGACCACATGTGTCAGGGACCCTCAGGAAATGATCCCAGGTTAAGTAATAGGTTGCTGTGGTGTTGGGACATGCAGGCAGCACAGTGTCTTGTGCTGTGGTCCAGCTCAGGTCCCAGTGGAGGCCCTGGGAAGGCCACCCAGCCTGTCTGCCCCACACTCACACCATCTGGCCCACCCAGGTGCTAGACTCGGAGCAGGACCCGACTGAGCATGTCCCAGAGGTGGAAGAGGACCTGGACCTCTTGTACGACACCCTGGACATAGAGAACCCCAGCGACAGTGGTCCTGACATGGAAGATGATGACAGCGTCCTGAGCACCCCCAAGCCCAAGCTCAGGTGAGCGACGTCCAGTGGCAGGGCACAGGCTGGGGTGCCATCCCAGGAAGGAATCCTGAGGCCTCGAGAAGCCCGTCAAGGTCCAAGGAGTCTACCTCTTGGATCCAACCAGCTCGGGTCCTGGACAAGGGCCACCTGCCTTTGAGCCTTAGAAGGTGCCTGTGGCCAGGCCAGCTGTCTGCAGTGGGCCTTCAGTCCAGGGGTGCTGGTTGGACTGTACCTAGAGCTTCCCCACATGGGGAGCAAGGACGTTGGGAAAGGCTGGGTGCTGGGTAGGGCGGTCAGTCAGGTGGAGCATGGAAAGCAGCCAGCGAACCTAAACTGAGCATGTGGGGAGCTGTAGGGCGGAGACTGAAGACACAGGACAGCTGGGGTCTTAAGAACAGCACAGATGTACATGAGGACTAGTGAGCTGGCAGGACCTGTCCCCTTGGGGGCCTGTGGGAAGCTGTGAGTGGGAAAAGGCAGAGGTGAACCTGAAGGGCGAGGCTGGTGGAAGATGGCAAGGGGTGTGTCCAGTGGAGGAGAGCCCTGCTGAGGGGGGCGGGAGCAGAGGCTCTTTGCAGGCCTGATGGCCGTCCCCACCCCAAGGAGGGACGTGTGAAGACCTGCCTAGACTGTCAAGAATGAGTGTGATGGAGCGGGAGGTTGTGACTCGAGCCCCCAACACGGGGCCACAGCCCACAGTGCAACTGGCTCTCAGCTGGTGGCCCTGGGATGGGACTTGCTGGCCGCAGCCATCATAACTCCGTGGCTCATGCCTATCTGTGTCACAATAGGGGCCTGTCCCCTTCACGCCAGACCCTGGTCTCCCTTCAGCCTCAGCCATCCAGATAGTTCCTATAGAGAGCCAAGGGAGAGTCCACTGCCTCGGCCATGTTGCTGGAGACCAGCACAGTGAGACCCAAGCCCAGGAAGAAGTGGTGGCCTCAAGCCAAGTGAGGATGCCACCCCCGTGCACAGTGACCCTCCCTCATGTGACTTGTCCCCACAGCTGAGACTAGATACTGAGGTGTCTGGATACCGTGCAGCCCTCAGCCACTCATTCCCATCACCCCTGAGCATGGCTTGACTCGGCCTGGGTCTCATCTAATGGTCTGTGGTCACTCCGCAGATGGAGGGCTCATCACGCCACAAGCCGCCTCCTTCAGGGCTGGGTGTGAGCTGTTGACCCCTGCCACGAGGCAGTAGGAGTCGGATGCAAAGTGGGCCTAGAATGGAGGGTCCCCAGCTTCCTGTGCTCTGCCTGGGGCCAGGGCTGCACACGGGTCCTCGACTAGCCTTTTTGTCCCCTCAGGCCGTACTTTGAAGGCTTATCCCACTCCAGCTCACAGACAGAGATCGGCAGCATCCACAGTGCTCGGAGCCAGAGGGGGCCGCCCAGCCCCGTGAGTGGGGGACAGGGACCTGAGAGTGGAGGGAGGGGCAGAGCTCCATGTAAGTAGAAAGCACTGGAGGACCCCATTAGGAAGATGGGGGACGTTCCCAGGAGTGGTGGTGTGGATGGGGTACGGCAGGCCCAGGCCTCCTGAGGTCACCCTCCACATCCCTGACATCCTGTCCCCCATCTCCAGCACCCCTCTGTCCACATGGGTCCCACACTTACGCTCTCCTCCTGTAGGCCGAGGCACCAGAGAAAATGCGGCCTCTGACTGGCCGGCAGTTGAGTGAGCCCATCCCTGACCCAGCAGCCCACGTAAGTGCCCCCTACTAGCAGGCAGCTGGCCAGGTACTCCCCTAACCCCACCTTGGCCCTGAGCACCTGCTGTGCAGCCTGCATTCTGGGGTGGGCTGGGGCACCCTGGATGCTCAGTCTCCAGGCAGACACAGCTCAGGCTTGTCCCCTGACATGGGGCTGTATCCATGGCTGTGCCTCAGGGGGGACCCTAATCATCATCTTCCCCAGGGCACCCCAGTGCGAGAACAGCCCGGCCCACCCCAGGACAGCCCTGAAGCTGAAGTCTCCACCTTGGATGTGTTCACTGAGCGGCTGCCGCCAAGCGGGAAGATCACCAAGACAGAGTCTCTCATCATCCCATCTACCAGGTGAGTGAGAGGTGACTGGGGATGAGGGGAGGTGGCACCTGGGCCTCAGGGAGACTCTGGCCTGGGGTGAGGGGCAGCTGTTTGGTTCTGGGCCTGAGAGGACCCTGCTCCAGCAGTGTTACTGGTGGCGGATGGCCTGGAGGAGGCGAGTGGGAGAAGTGTACTTGCTTTCTGGGCTCTTGTGCTGTCCACTTGCCCTGCCCTAGGGCAACACCACTGTCTTCTCTCAATTCCACACGTGCTGAATCAGCCCCAGGGCACAAACTGAGTTGAGCTTGAGTCCAGCTGTGGGGTGCCAGTGTGAACCTCGGACTGGAGAGGCAGTGAGCGAGCCCTCAGATGGCCCCTTCAGGTCTCTCACCTCCACCATTGCCACTCTCGCCTTTGCCCTGCCCCACCCTTACCACATCCCCTCCCACAGGTCTGAGGGGAAGCAGGCGGGTCGCAGAGGCCGGAGCACATCCCTGAAGGAGCGGCAGCCAGCACGGCCACAAAGTGAGCGGGCCAACAGCCTGGACAGTGAGCGCTGCCCAGACACCCGGAGCCAGCTACAGGTGCGGGCAGGGCGGGCAGTGTGGGGATGGAGGGACAGGGCTGGGGACTAGGCAGCAGGTGGCGTGGGGTGTCAGGGACCGCAGCGGGGAGGAGTGAGGGGTCAGGAACCGCAATGGGGAGGTGAGACTGAGAGTGGTCAGGGTGGGAGCCTGGAGTGGTGGAGCGTGCTGTCTGGGAACAGGCAGGACCAGGAATGCTCAGGGCAGGGGACCAGGGAGTGGCCAGGCTGGAGTGGTCACGAGGGGCTGGGAGGTGGGGGGCTAGTGAGGGCGGGACTGACAAAAGCAGGCTGGTGAGGGACAGGAGTGGCCAGGCTAGGACTGGGAGGAGTCAGAGTAGGGGGCTGGTAGAGGGAGAGAGGTTGGGCAGAGAGGGGGTTAGAAAAGATAAGATGGGGCTATCAGAAAGGGAAGGTGGGGGGAGGGGCTGAAGGGAGGAGTCAGTGGAGGGAGGGGTGGGACTACTGGGAGAAGGCTTGTGAGGTGGGTGGGGCCAGTGGAGGGCCGGATGTGAAGTGGACAGGGTCCTTGGAGGGGTAGGGTGGGTGTGGGGCGTGTCAGTGGAGGGAGGGGAGGTGGGCGGGGCCGACAGAGGGAGAGAGGGGAGCCGATGAGGTAGACAGGAGCATTGGAAGGGGAGGTGGAGGTAGAAGACAGTAGGAGAAAGAATGGGGTGTGATGGTAGACTGACTCAGATCCCCAGGAAGACCGTGTATGACCAGCTCAACCACATTCTGATCTCTGATGACCGGCTGCCGGAGAACATCATCCTCGTCAACACCTCGGACTGGCAGGGCCAGGTGGGTCCGTGACTTCTGTGCACCCTGTATTGGGGCCTGGGGGCTCTGTCGCAGGTGCTGTAAGACCTCTCAGGCTAAGAGCCCCAGGAGCTCCATGTCCCACCCCCATCTTGGGTGCTTAGAGAGAGCAGAATGCATGCAGCCCCTGGGACGTTGGCCGAGGGCCTGTGGACTCCTGGTCACCTGATCGGAGGTCTCTACCTGCAGTTTCTCTCAGATGTGCTGCAGCGACACACGCTGCCCGTGGTCTGCACCTGCTCCTCCGCGGACGTCCAGGCCGCCTTCAGTACCATCGTCTCTCGGATACAAAGATAGTAAGTTTTGCAGTGGCCCCAGGGTTGGTCAGGGCCCCTCGACCCCCACGTGTGGGAGAGTCTGACTGTCAGTGAACTTGGGAGAGGATGGGGGCATCCGTGAAATGGTCCCCCAGTGCAAGGGCAACGTACTGTCACAAAGGACTGCTGGCCAGAGGCCAGAGACCACCGTCCTGAGTTGCCTGTGTCTTCTCTTTGTGCCACCCTGGACTGTAGCTGCAACTGCAATTCCCAGCCCCCGACACCAGTCAAGATCGCAGTGGCAGGCGCCCAGCATTACCTCAGTGCTGTCCTGCGGCTGTTTGTGGAGCAGCTGTCCCACAAGACCCCCGACTGGCTTGGCTACATGCGTTTTCTCATCATTCCCCTGGGTGAGCAGGCTGGGCCCATGTAACCGCCCTGTGCTTCAGGGTCTGAACTCCCCTCCAGTGAGGTTGTAGTCATCGCAGCTCAGAGGCTTACCTCATCAGAGACTCAGGGGACACCCTCTAGCAAAACCACAGTGGTTCAGACATCCCTTCTTCTGGGTCATCCCTCCCCAGCAGGGTCATGGCGGCCCATAGAGCCTGGGGGCACACCGTTCAACAGAAGCCCCAAAGATGCCCCGCAGTACGGTCATGGGCGCTCAGAGGCCTAGAGGTAGTCCCCTATGGCTAGATTGGCTGAGTTAGTGCTGACATCACATACAGTTTCTTTATTTTTAACATTTTGTGCAATTATCACTTACACAATTTCAGTTAAGTAAAAGGCATGTTCTTCCTGGAAAGACTTCTCCAGGTGGACAGCAAGTACAGTTCTCATGTCTTTGACCTGGATAGCCTGCCAGGCCTGTCATGTTTTGCTGAGCAATGGGCAGTCATGGACAGTGGTGCTGTGGGGCACCAGTCAGACACTCAAACATGTGTGCCAGGCATCTACCCAGAGGTTGTCCATCCAGACCTCCACATCCACCCAAGAGGTGGGGGAGCCCCTTGCTGGCCCCAAGGAAAGCATCTTGAGATGACAACTGTCCACGTTTCCTGCCTGCAGGCTCCCACCCCGTGGCCCGGTACCTGGGCTCAGTGGATTACCGCTACAACAACTTCTTCCAGGACCTGGCCTGGAGAGACCTGTTCAACAAGCTGGAGGTCCAGGGTGCAGGTGGAGCAGGTGGGCAGGCCCTTCAGCATATCTGCCAGTCTTAGGCCTGTGCCACAGACCCGTAGGCCACTCGTCTCATATGTCCCTCACCTCCCACCTTCCCCCAGGCCTCCCAGGCCCTTTGGGCATACACCTCACCCCTCCAGCACAGCTCTGTCCCTTTAGCATGCTTTTCATCCCAACATTCCCAGGCTGACATGGCCCTGATTTGTCTCTCGCAGTGCAGGAAACCCCAGACATCGTGTCCCGAATCACTCAGTACATTGCAGGGGCCAACTGTGCCCACCAGCTGCCCATTGCGGAGGCCATGCTGACCTACAAGCAGAAGAGGTGAGGCAGAGGTGGGCATGGGGCATCGGAGACCAGAGGGGCCTGCACTTTGGCCAAGATGAGCCTCGTCAGTGCTATGTCCATTCTCATTTAAGGCTTTGACTGAAAGAACAACCCACCCATCACCAATTGAGGGCAAGTGGGGTCCTCAGGCAACCCCAAGAGCCCTGTAATAAGGTATCCTGGACTTAGAGCCAGAAGGTATATTGTCTAAGGGCAAAGATGAGTGTGGTGAGGGTCTCCCCTCACTCTCAGAATGATTCTGCTGTCATGCATCCGAAGTTCAAGGAAGGACGTTAGAAACGGCCCAGGCGTGCAGCTCTGTAGACTTATATTGGATTTGTCTCACCTGAATTCAGCCTAGGCAGGTGGGCATCTCCTGTTTAGGAGGCTTCCTGGCCTTGGAGGGCAGGGTCTGTCCTGAATTACTCTTTCTCCACTGACCCATAGGCCAGCCATTTGTCTTCCCCAGGAAATATCAGGACACAAGCCAGAGGTCTGATCTCCCTTGCGGTGACCCAAACCTTTCTGACCGAAAGGTTTAGACTGCAGCCAGTTGGAGGTGAACTCAGTGTCTTTGTTCAGGTGAGGATACACGAGCCTCTCCAGTCAGGACATGGTCTTCGTGAGGCCGCACTGCCTTCTCCTGGGTCAGAGCCTCTCTTCACCATGAGGCTGCACCAGTCTCTTCTTAGACACGATTTACAGCTCCTCTGAGGTAGTGTCCCTGTCTGGACGACATGTGTTCCCTGCAGCAAGAGGATGTTTTGCCCTATCTTGCCCCCATGACAGACCCCCTTTCCCTGCCCGTGATCTGCGGTGTGTTGTTTCCAGAGCAGCATTGTCCCATTTGAAAAGTTGTTGGTGAGCTCTGAGCTGGTGGCCTGTTGCCAGAGTGTGTTGGGTCTGTGGGTCCCCACCCTTCCCCTTGACTTTGGGTGTGGCTGGACCAGCACCTCAGCTGAGACCATAGGACCCGATGCTTCACTAGCTTCTTACACAGCCTGGACATGGTCAAGGTCCCAGTGGATGTCTCAGGCATCACAGCATCCTAACGTGTCTGTATCTTCTCTCCTGGTGGCTCTCTGAAAAGGAAAAGGAACTTTCACTTTGATTTTACCCTGAGGTACCGGTGTCTCTGGTTCCCCCGTCTGTCCCCTGCTCCATCTGTCCCTCTGTCCCCCATCTGTCCTGGGCTGGTCGTTGGGGCTTGTTTAGCAGCGTCAGCAGGTGGGGATGCAAGTGGCCGCCAGCCACTCAACAATGTATCTTCATTTTTTACCCCCCCCCAGACTATGGGTCAGCTGGGAACTGCCCACTCACTGTCCAAGGCATGTGCCCTTGACTGTGGTTGCGGCCCATCCCTGAGTCATTCTCCAAGTGCCCAGAGAAAGGTGTTCAGAGTACAGAGCCCTTGGAGACAAGGGACAAACTCCTCTGTCCAGTTCTTTGGCTTAAAGAATGGACCAGCTCTGAGCCCTGCCTCAAACTCGTGCTGTGTGAGGCACAGAGTTGCCTTGGGCAGCCTCTTCCAGTCCTTCCTGTGAGCACTGTTGCTGGTAAAGAGGGGCTGCCTCAACAAGTACCCCAACCACAGAGGGCCAGGGAGCTTGAGGAGACATATCTATCAGGGATAGTGCCTTTGAGCCACAGATGGCCCACTGTGCTTGTCCCTCAGCCTAGGGCAGAAGCTAGTTTCCAGAACCTTCACGTCTCCTCACTCAGTGTGCTCCCCAGTCAGGAGCAGGGTCTGAGCACCCCACCTCTGTCTGCTAAACAAGCCATGCGGGGCAAGAGGAAGAGAAGCCTGGTGCCTCGCCACGGGTCCCACACCAGCCTGGGGGCCAGCCTGGCATGAGGTCAGCTGCAGCATGCCCACACAGCCAGGCCATGCGGAGAGCCAGGCCATGAGGAGACCCTCATCTCCTGCTATTGGCTCAGTCTGAGTGAAAGGATCATGAGGGGCCCATCTGCACGTGACAGAGGTGACACTCGTCGGGGGGCTGCTGTGCTATACTGACGGGTGGGTAGGTGCAGTGAAGCCAAGATTGGCTCAGAGTCAGCCCCCATGCCCATGGTTGGTCCACACCAGCCACCTGCCCCAGCACACAGGTCTCCTGGGCTCAGTGTGTCACCAGTGTCAGGCTGGGCGTGACTAAGTGTGGGTGTTGTCTGCATGGCCCAGGTGGCATGGCTGTGAGTTGGCAGCGTTCGGAGCTGTGGCCGTACCTGCTTCTCAGCTTGGCAGCTCCGCACACAGGCCAAGCATGTGGGCGCGGGCGGGACTTGGTGGGCAGGAATGCTGCTCTGCTTTATGGCCTGCCAGCCCAAAGAAGGCAGGTGTCTGAGCTCTGCCAAGAGGGGCAGAGCAGGGCTTCCATGTAGGCAGTGCCCTGGTGCCACTCACCTGATCAAAGTGGGGCACAGCTAGGGAGCCCTGTGTAAACTGTGCCTTCGGACAGCTCTCCTGGCAGGTCTGAGCACAGAGAAGACGTGAGTGTGGAGCCATCCATACCAGGTTCCTCAAGAAGTCACCGCTGCACCTTGCTTGGTTTAGAGGCTAACCTGGACTCTAGGGGCACTACTGTCATCATCACCATGTCGTCCTGAGGACGGACAGAAGGGCAGCTGTCTCCTCCTGAGCTCTCCCTCAGAAAGAGGACAGAGGGGTTGGCGTATGGTAGTTCCTGACCAGAGTGGACGGTGGACCAGACCAGCTGCAGAGGGTTTATTTCACCCGACACTGGCCGAGGTCTTGGGGATCAGGGATCAGAGGGCAGCCCCTGGGGTAAGACAGGTCCACTTGGTGCCAACCAATCAGGGTCTAGATGTGCTGTCTTCGGGTGCATAGTGCAGGAGGGAGATGGTCGCACTATGGACAGGCCTCGCAGCACCTTGTCCTGGGCGTGCCCTGCAGGAGTAAGAAGTTGCACTGACTGATGGGCGAGGGCTCGTGGTCACTGGGAGCCGCCTCTCACTGGTCTGACTGCTCTCTGTGGCCTGGCCCCGGCCACCGTATCGATAACAGCACTTTCCTGCATTGTGTACAAGAGTCACTGTCAGCTCATGAAATCTGGTCCTGCTCTTAGGGAAAGGAGATGGAGAAAACCTGCAAGGAGAAAGCTGAGATTGCCCAGAAGGAGGTGGCTGTGGGCAGCAGGGCAACATCAGTGGTACTTAGTCACCAGCCAGCAACAAGGCCCTTGGTGTGCTGGCCACCAGAGCCATGAGCCAGGAGGGGGGTTGCAGATGGGATCTGACAGGCTGCCAGAGCCACAGAACTGGTCAAACTCCCCTTCAGGGGCAGGTGGATGAGCTTGTAGCCAGCACCCTGGAGGACAGCCCAGCAGGGACTCTGCAACACCCAAGGCAGAGTGACCCGTGACCAGGCTCAACTTGACACCTGGGCCTGGGCTGGGCTGAGCCGAGGTTCTCTAGTGCTGCAGGAAAAGGTCTGGTGGTGTAGCCTGGCTGCACTGGCTGGGGCTGGCCCCCTGTCCTCAGAGCACCACCCCATTAGAGCTGGGGTCTCTGTACCTGAGAGGAGCCTGCACTGGCCCCAACCTTGAGAAGCATTGTGGGTGCATACCTGCCTGATGAACTCCTGTGGGTATCAGATGACGTCTTGGGGCTGGGTCAGCCTTAAGACACTCTTTGAGGGCCAGATCTGAGGGGAATGCGTGATGTTATGCCTGATAGTGCCATCTGGGGCCAGTAGAAGGGCCTCAGAGGAGTGCCAGTAGCACCTGGACTGGGAGAGCAAACCCCTTTCCATCCAAATCACCCTCTGTCCCCCAGTTACCCTGCCAGTCCCCAACAGCCCCATGCTCCTGCACACATGCCCACAGCTGGTCTCAACCACAGAGAAGTTGACCTTGACATCTCACCCTTCCTGGCCAGGAAGGGAGACCGAAGCAGGCCAGGGCACACCGTGGGGAAGTGGAGGGACGGGGGCTGGCGAGGCTCTGGGAGGAGGTGCGCACCGGCCTGTGCTAGAGGAGAGCGCTGACTGACTGCTTTCCTTCTCCAGCCCTGATGAGGAGTCCTCCCAAAAGTTCATCCCCTTCGTCGGGGTAAGTACTTCTTGCATGTGGAGGTTGGACTGGGCTGTGCTCGTGTTCCTGCTATTGGAACGGCTTTATCTGCATGGTAAATGGCAGCTTACCAAATTCATTGGGGTCAAGTTCATATATTTCAGACCCTTCCCCACAAATGTGAGCGATGCTTTTAATCTTCCCATCTGACATTTCAGTCCTCCTCATGTTTGACTGGGGCTGGCCTAGGCTTGTGGGTTCTCGGTTTGCTTTGAGTGCTGACTGTCCCGGGGTGGGTGTCCTGAGACCTAGTCCCCTGCCCACCTCTCAGAGCCCTGCCTTGAGTGTTGGGATAGGTGTCACACGATGCTGACAAAGGACGAAGTTCCCAGGCCCAGTGGGTGGACTTGGTGCTGACCCCTGTGAGTAACTCTGAGTGCCTGGGCAGACCATCTCCAGATTTCAGTGGGTCTCCAGGCCTGCCTCCTGAGGCACCGCTTAGTGGACCCAAACCTGCAGCCTTTAGTTCACGGCCAAGTGCATAAACCGGCTCCACAGCCCAGAGACTGCTGGACATCAATGACAGGGGGACTGTCAATGTGAGTGTGTTTACCAGGCTCCCATGCCTCCCTTCACCTTGTCATCACTTCTGAGGACCCCACCATGGGAGCTTCTCATGAATTCCAGTGACTGTGGTGAGACCAGGGAGCCTGGCCTGGCAGGTGGGGCTTCTGCACCTCAGTTTCCCCTCTGGGCTCCAGACTAGGGGTGTGTCATTCAGCAAGGGTCTGAGGCAGTGCTGTGGAATCCTTGAAGGGCGTGCATGCATTTGGAGCAGCAGTGTGCCTAGAACTTCTCAAGGTGACAGAGATTTGTGGTGTCTCCTGTGGCCACCACTAACCACGTGGGACTCTTAATACTTGGCCGCACTCAACTGTTGGACAACACAGATCTAGAAATCGCCCCATCAGCCCATGGTACTTGCCTCCAGTAGCATGTCAAGATAGTTTCCTGGGGTCCCCACGCTGGGCTACAGGTACCCCTAGCTCTCTCACCTCTGGGTTGTCAGAGGCTTTGAAGTTTTCCTGGGACTAGAGTCTTGTGGGGTGAGGGTACCGCCATGGTGCTTCTGAGGCATCTATCTCCCTTTTGTAGACTGTGTTTCTTCAGAGCTGGGCGCATCCTGGACACAGGTCTGTGTCCCGTGAATAAAAAGGTAGCCGAGGAACATGCCTCATGTGTGCCAAGGCCTTCCTGAGCATGCCCTCTGACAAACAATGAGTGCTACCCTGGGCTCAGATGTCCTCCACAGGCAGGGGCCAGAGCCCAGGGCTTAATTCATGGCTGTGCTGTTACGGCTGTCAGGGCCAGAAAAAGCTGGCATCTTAGGGGCCCGCAGCCGCCACTCCTGCCCAGTCAGCTGTATGTTGCTTTCTAGGTTGTGAAGGTTGGCATAGTGGAACCATCCTCTGCTACGTCAGGTGACCATCCCTCTTCACCTTGTCTGGGCGGGAGGGACCCTGAGCCCGAGGGATACCTGGCTTCCTGCAGGATGCCCTGTCCCTGAGCCCAGCTAGGTAAGGGCAGGGGGAGCAGGGAAGCCTGCTGCATGACTCTCAGAAAGGACTTGTGAGCTTGTTAAGCAGGGAGGGCTGTGTCAGCCACAAGCAGGGCCATCAGTGCCTCCTGGGCACCCCATTCCCTCACCCCGCTGCTGCCCTCATGACCCTGTGGCTGCCTTGAGGCAGAGCCCTGGGGAAGGGCTCACTCTTGCCCTGAATTTTCCCCTAAGGTGACTCAGACGACGCAGCCCCGTCCAGTGCCAGCCTGCTCTCCTCCACGCCACCGTCCATGTCTCCTGTTGCCAAGGAGGCCTCGCCCACCCCACCCTCATCCCCATCCGTGAGCAGCAGTCTGTCTTCGCCAAGGTATCCTGGCTGCGAGGCCCCACTCCAGGAGCTGCCACCTTCTGGGGATGCGTGCACAACCACTGTCCTCACTGAGGCTGGGCTCAATGAAGCTGGACCAGAGCAGGACTACTGCTGGGTGGAGTCTTAGAACTGAACTCTGCCCCCAGGCCTCCCCCACCCGAGGAAAGCTGCTTTGTCTGGCCAGTCTCCTGGAGGTGGCCTGTAGGCCCCTTAGCGTTATGGGGATCATGTGTGGACTTTAGGTCCCCTATGTCTTATCGAGCAAGGACAGTGGGCAGTTGCCTAAATGTACCAGAGGACAAGGGATTGCGGGCAGGCTTGTCACCTCATCATTGTAAGCACCCCCATCTTTCCACAGCCAGGGTATCGGGGCCGAGCTGATGGGGCTGCAGGTGGACTACTGGACAAGCACGCAGTCTGCAGACAAGAAAAGAGACACGGACAAGAAGGACCTGCCAGCCGCCAAAAACACGCTCAAGTGCACTTTCCGGTCCCTCCAGGTCAGCAGGCTCCCCAGTGGCAGCGAGGCCACGGCCACGCCCACCATGTCCATGACCGTAGTCACCAAGGAGAAGAACAAGAAGGGTGAGGTGGGGGGCAGGCCGGGAGGGGGGTGGCAATGGGTCCCTGTGCACCAGGAGATGTGACAGTGCCCGCAGCACCACGAGATGGGGGGCTGCGGGGATCCTTCCCTGAAGATGACAGCACAGCGAGGCCTCTTCCCCCCAGTGATGTTCTTACCCAAGAAAACCAAGGACAAGGATGTGGAGTCCAAAAGCCAGTGCATCGAGGGCATCAGCCGCCTCATCTGCACCGCCAAACACCAGCAGAACATGCTGCGGGGTGAGTGGGCGTTGGGGGGGCGGGTGAGGCTGGGGGCGAGTGCAGCGGGGACCCATGGGGGCGGGGCCACATGAGGGAGGGGGTGGGACTGGATGGAGGAACCACGGGTAGGGGTGGGATTACCTGGGAGGAGAGGGGCCACCTGGGAGTGGGCAGGTCTGGGTGGGTGGGAGCCACATATAGGGGCGGGAACACCTGGGAGTGGGCGTGGCCACAGGACAGCTTTGAAAAGCTGAGAGGTGGAAGGACAGTGCTTCACTAAATGGACAAAGAGAGAGGTCACTCTTCTTGATGTCCTTGGCACCGGGATACAGCCCAATCGCATATCTCTGGGCTGTAGGACATGAGAAGAGGCCCATTGGATTTGCCCATGAAAAGGGAAAATTAAGCCAGTTTGAACATTGAGGTTACACTTTACTATTTTAACCACTTGATTTTCCATGAAATGTATGTTATATAACCTTCTTTGTACACTTTTATATAAAATACTTAGCTGCATATGATACTTCAGATTCCAAGAAGATCCCCCACCCATTCTGCTTTTGAGGAGGGGGTGTAGTTGGTTGCTTTGGGCTCTCCTTGGCCCCCGTTTGCTTGAGCCCCAGTCAGGGAACTTAACCTTCTGTGCCTCCAGCACCCAGGAGGCAGTGTGACCTGGAGGACCTGGTCCACCACCCACTGGCCACTCTCACTCGCTCTGCAGCCATGCTAAGATGTTGGCTGAGTTCAGAGGGCCCCCCTTGGGCCTGTGCTGCCTGGGAGTGGCTGCCCAAGGGTTCAGTCTGTCCCCAAGGAGGGCTCCTCTTGCACCTCACCCTTTGGTCAGCCAACAGCTCAGGGTGCTCTCATCCACAGTTCTCATCGATGGGGTAGAGTGGAACGATGTCAAGTTCTTCCAGCTGGCCGCCCAGTGGTCATCCCATGTGAAGCACTTCCCTATCTGCATATTTGGACACTCCAAGCCGGCCTTCTAGCTCCCACCAGCCTGACGAGCCAGCCAGCAGGGAGCCAAGCAGGGACAGAGCGGGCAGCCATGCGGGCAGCCCGAGAGGCCACGTAGCCAGCTGCCAGCTGCTTTTCTGTTAACATTTCAGTTTACTACACAGACAGATGCTTCAACAGAGCAGTCTTACGTATGAATGTACTTACAAGCTGGACACTAACGGACGCTCCTCTGCAGGGAGCACTACTACTCTGCTTATTAACCAGAATGTCCGTGGGGGTGCTGGGAGACGCGGGAGAGGGGGCTTTGTCTCCTTGCTCCTACCCACAGCAGGAAGGGTTCTCAGCTTGGCACCCTTCCTCCATGACACAGGCCTCTGCTTTCTCAGGTAGCCACGGTGCAGGAGGGTGGATGCTCCTCTGCACAGGTGAGGGCCGTACACTGAGCAAGAGCTCACCTGTCTGCACAGGGGAGGGGCCTGTTCCTACAGGCCACAAGGACATGGTGGCCAGAAGCCAAGGATCCCTTGGCTAGAGAAGCTGCAGGTGCTACTGGGCCGAGTTGGAGAGAATGCTGAGGTAGAGCCTAGAGGGGGCAGTCCCAGCCCTGCCCGTGCCCCACGGGCCCCCTTATGTCTAAGACCCTCCTCAAGTGTGGTCCTCAAGGCATTGGTGGTTTTATAGTGGCAGACATTTTTAATGCTTTTAAGTACATGTGATAGTATAGCTGCCAAACAGATGTTGCTCTTCTGATGTCCAGTGCCCACTGGGGCCAGGGCCTCTATGCCCCTACTGTCTGCCTGCAACCACACGCCCCATCAAGACCTTCCCACATCCTTGAACTGTTGTGGAAAAGCACTGCTACTCCTACGTGCCCGTGCGGCTGCACTCCTCAGGCAGGGGCCACTGAGTGTGGGAGAAACCCTTGTAGCCTCACGGGACCCCAGATGCCACCCTGAGCACCTGGGCACTTAGATGCTGCTGGGGTTGGCAGGGTGTGTATCCGCCTTCCTCCCACTGGGCACTACTCGTACCCTGCTAGTCCACCCTATGCTGGCAGTTAGCCATCCAGGACTGACCCAGGTGCCCAAGTTGAGATTTGAGATTGTGATGAAAGTGGAGGCAGATGCCAGGTTGTGTGTCTCCTCTGCACAGTCACATGGTCAGTTAAGGCTCAGGCAGGACCAGCTGGAAGTGCCAGCCTGTTGGGGGCAGGCTTGCAGTACCTAGAATGGATTTCCTGTGATGGGGTCGTGGGATCCCCAGGTGAAGAGCCCACCCTACCGGCCCTCCCTGGGATGGAGCAGGCCCTCTCCTGGAGCTCAGGCCTTGGTTTCCTGCCATGAGGGTGTGACTGGAAAACAGTGCCAAATGCAGGGTGGGTGTGACCACTCCCACCGTGCAGAGCTCAGCCCCAGCCCTCCTGCCAGCATCCTGGGGGCAGGGATGCTCCTTTCCTCTCCCTTGGGACACCTGCTTGCCTCCCCCTCCACTCCACCTGGCTCTGGAATCCTGCTCTCAGGTGTGTGCAGAATTGTGAGGTGGGGGTGGCCAGCCATCTCAAAGCAGGACCTGGGGAGTCACCCCTGAGGGAGGAGCCACAATGCTGGGGGGCTCGGGTAATCTCTGTTGGTGGCTATGTCTTTGAAGCTACCTGGAGGCCAGGATTTAGAGCCAGACACTGAGCCGTGGGGCCTTTAAAAGCCCCTCTTTAACACACCTCTGCCTCCCTCACCATGCCCCAGGCACCTGAGAAGGCCCGCTTGAGGGTACTGGTCACTGTGTCCATGGCCGGGGCTTCTCACACTCAGACCAGCTCTGCTTCCTGACCTTGCCCTGCTTCTGAGTGCCCCCTCCACTGAGCAAGGGCCTCCGGTCCACCCACCATGCCCCGAGCTGGGGGCGCCACCCGGGCTGTACCCCGTCACTGCTCACCCCTCTGTGCCTCGGTTTCCCATCAGTGAAAGGGATGGCAACACGCCCCCTGCCTACCTCATGGAGCTGTTCTGAGGATACACAGAAAAGCACTTTGTCCCCTCGAAGAAAGATGACATAGAAACCCAAACAGCCAGTGGCCGAGCCGCAGAGCAGCCGGGCAGTGCGTGGAGGGGCCCGGGGCAGCGGGCAGCAGAGCGGGTGCTCAGTGGACCAGCCCGGAGGAGGGGCTGCTGCACAGCCACTGGGGTCCCAGCGGGCAGCCCTGGGCCTCTGCCTGCGAGCTGGCTCCTGTGAGACCCCCGCTTGGACTGCGGACCCCTCCCTGCGCTGCGTGCGTCAGGTTTCTAGTTGTGTTGCTAGGTTTTTTGGTTTTTTTGTTTTGTTTTTTTTTTTTGCTTTTTTAATGGAAAAGAGGATTAATGTAAATAACCTTTTTGGGGAACAGATTCTAATCTGTCACATCTGTGACCATGTGGACTATTTTAAGGTGCTGATGCGACACTAATAAACCTGAGAGCCGGGGCTCATCCTCGGCTGCTGCGTGATTCCTGCGTGACCCCACACCTGGGGGTCCCGAGGGCCGGAGGGGACGAGGCGGGAGGGGTGTCCCCCGAGGGACAGGGCGAGGCCGGGGGTGTCCCCCGAGGGACAGAGGGCGAGGCCGGGGGTGTCCCCCGAGGGACAGGGCGAGGCCGGGGGTCCCGAGCAGAGGGGATGAGGCCCAGGGCCGCGGGAAGGGGGTCCCAAGCCCCGTGAGGAGCGGAGAAGGGCAAGGGGCCACCAGCCCGGGGGGAGGGCGAGGCGACACCAGGGGTCACCGGCTGGGGGGAGGGGCGCCGGCGGGGGGAGGGAGGAGGGGCCGGGACGTGTTCGTGCTGCGCCCCCTGCCGGCCGGAGGCCAGAGCGCAGGCGCGGCGCCGACCGGAAGTGGGTAAGGGCCTCCCGGGCCGTTGCGGGCCCTGAGCCGGGCTGACCCCTCGGCCCCTCTACCCCTACGCCTCCGAGACGGAGGGTCACTGCCCACCCTTACCCGTCTGGAAACCCCGCGAAGCCACAGTGGACCCCCGGCCGGCGAGTCCCCGTCCCTTGCTGGTTTCGCAGGCCCCGGAGCCCGGGTCCCCCAAGGCCTGCCCTGGCTCCTGTCCACAGCCTCCTCTGTGCCCCCGGGTCGATGCAGGGACCCCGGGAGGCCCTCTAGGGAGTCCCTGCCCTGCGAGGGGCCACTCAGCACTGCGGGGCAGTGCAGGCTCCTCCAGGTCTGCAGGGGCAGCGTCCACTCCCGTCTCTCGGTCCACTGGTGTTGAGGAGGCCACTTTGGGGTGTGGTCTGGGCCGCGGGGAGGCGAGCGTCAGAACCAGCAGTAGAGCCCCCAGCCTCTTCTAAAACTCACCCACTTCTCAGATGCTCTCACCCTCCGGGACCTGACCCCGACCCCGACCCCGACCCCGACCCTGCGCCAGACGGGGTGTTCAGACTTAGGCTGGATGAAGATTGGGTGGCCTTAGAACTAGGGACAGAAGGCCTCAGGGCGAGGGGCCAGGTTCTGAGGCGCAGTGGATCTGCAGCGGTTTGGGGGCCCTGTGGGGGAAAGTGGCATCTGGCCTGAGGCTGCCCAGCAGTGGATGGCCACCATCTAGGACCTGCATGACCTTGGACCACCCACCTTCCCCCGTCCTCCCTCAGAGCCCCAGGGCTAGCCAGTAGCCTGTGTGGGCTGAAGATGGATTCCACGCAGCACCGGTGGAAGGTCTCCCTGGGGAAGAAGCCAGAGACCTTGTGCCCCCCAGAACACAAGCAGCCCTTGACCCAGGGGGCACCAGCAGCCACCTGGAACCAGCCTAGCACACAAAGCGGTGTCCAGCAGGGACTGCAGACTCAGGACTGGGTAAGCAGAGGGTATACATTCTCTGGACGCTCCAAGAACTGGCTCTGCAAAGGGGCTATCTTGAGCCTGGGAGCTGAAGGACATGTGACACCCATAATCCCATGGAGCCCCAAGGGCAGATACCCCAGGTTCAGCTTCATCTAAAACAGCGCCCTATTCCTGGAGGGCACCGTGGAGTTAGAGAGGAAAAAGAGCCCACATTCCCCTGGGCCTCTCAGTCCTTTACATCTAAAAGGCAGCCTGAGGGTATCACATGCTGGGGATAGATGCCACATCTCCTTCATGCATCCCAGCCTGAACCTCACCAGTGCTGGGGTCACCTCCATGTTCACCCAGGGCCAGGTGTTCTGCATAAGGGGCTGACCACAGGAAACCTAAGAGGACCTAGAGCATCCACAGAAGAGGAAGGGGAAGACAGACATCCCACTCACCCAGTGATGTGGTCACAGAGAGTTTGTAAAAGGCAAGACAGTGTAGGAGAGGAGGGGCCATAAGAATGGCAGACACGCACTGGGGGCTTACCTTCAAATATAAACTAACTGTAAAGATAGTAGATTCTTGAACCTTTTTCACCAAGGAGGACTCATCCAGAGAAGGTGGCAGCAGCAGTGCATAGCCATTCCAGGCTGGACAGAAGTGTGCCAGGGGTGTCCTGGGCAAGAGTGGGTGAAGAACTGCCAAGCTGATTGTGTATCACTTGATCAACACAAAAGGCGACCGAGAGCCAGTCATAGGTTAGGTACAAGCCAAATTCCAGTAATCGGTAGCCTTCGTCTGTAGAAACTGCAAACATTAGAAGATCCATGAGTGGAAAAGACCAGTTTACATCTGGCAACAGAAGCAGACAGAACAATACGAAGACACCTGGTTCGACTCACCAGCTTCTCCTTAGGAGAAAGCTGGGCAGTCTCCTCCCATGTAATTTACCGCCTCTGGAAACCCAGTGGAGGGTCAGCTGTGAGTTAGTTCTGACTCAAAAACACATGACAACAATAGCGTTGGAGAAAAGCTTTCAAACACTCGCAGCAGATTATGGGAAACTTGGACAAGAGAAGTTGGGGGCTAGGACCCTGCATGATCATAGTGTAAAAAACATCAAAAAGTTGCTTTCAAATCAGTTAGCTGAAGTCTGTGAGGAAATACAGACCAAAAAGCCCAATGGCTTCGGCTCTGGCAGCATGCCATCTCTGTGCATATCTTTCAGTGGTCCCTGAACAACAGAACAGACACCTGGATGACAAATTACATGACCACTGAGGCAGAGAGCATTAGGTACCATCAAGTCGTCCTTCGCTTGGTGACCATGCATCTGCCTGCCCCTGAGCCCTCTTTGCAGTCAGTGTGTATGAGCCTGGTGTTGGAGACACAATCTCAATCTGTCTCGTCTAGAGTCTTTGTCACTCTCTACCAACCATGATGTCCTTTTTCAAAGGCCAGCCCCTTCCACGATGACAGCCAAAGTAGGCAAAATAAAGTTTTATCATCCTTGCTTCTCAGGAGCATACAAACTGCACTTTCTCCAAGACACATCTGTTGATGCTGTTGGCAGACCGCAGTCTGTTCAATACTCTGTGCGCACCCCTCAACAAGAAGGGGTGACATCGTGACTATAACAGTGCGCTTGAGCATGTCCAAGATCTCAAGTTGTAGAAGATAGGACAGGGTCCAGCTGTGTTAGTCAGAGGGTCACAATGAGTCATAGGTCATTTGATGACACCTAACAACTTTACCAACACCACACCTCAGAGATTCTCCAACTTCCATAACTTTAATGTGCACATAGACATTTGAAAATACCATGGTTTGTGTCAGGCACAGCCTAGTCTTTAAAGTGACAGCTTTTCCCTTTTGCACCTTTAAGGAGGTCTTCTGCAGCAGATTTACCTGATGAAATACATAATTAGATTTCTTTTATAATTTGATTACTTGACTGCTCCTTTCATGGGTGTTGATGGAGCTGAGAAAAACTAAACCTTCGACAACTTAAATCTTTTCTCCATTTATTGTGGTGACATTTATTGATCCAGTTGTGAGGATTTTCCTTTCCTTCATGTTAAGGATTTTTGTCTTTATGTTGAGGTAAGCTTTAGTGAAGTAAATCTATAGTGAGTAAATGAGCAAGGCTGTAGGTCATCCACATATCACAGGCTGTTGATGGGTCTCCGATTCTAATGCTACATTCTTCGTATCATCCACCTTCTTAAATTATTTGCTTATTATACAGACTAGCCATGGAGAAAGAATACAACCTGTCACGTACTTCTACTGATTTACATAGCTAGGAAAAATAAAGCTGTAATCAAGGACTGCAGCCTTCAGTATGGATTGAAGCCCAACATCAAGAAAACAAAGATTCTCACCACTGGGCCAATTGGCAACATCATGATAGACGGTGAAGAGATTGAGATTGTTAACAGCTTCAGCTTGCTTGGCTCCATTTCCTCATACTGAAGTGCCCATTGCGGCAGTCACCGTGTCAGTCCACCTGGTTGAGGATCTTCCTCTCCTTTGCCAACCTCCACCCTTCCCAGCACCATGTCCCAAGGAATAACCCTTCCTAGCAACATGTCCAAAGGATGTGAGGTCAAGCCACATCATTCTTTTCCTTCAGAGAGCACTCCGGCTGCATCCTCTCCAAGACATATCTGTTTGTTCTCTAGGCCGTCCATGTGATGTTCAGTGCTCTTCTCCAACACCACAGCTCAAAGGCATCAATTCTTCAGTTGTCCTTATTCACTGTCCAGTTCTCAGATGCTTAACAAGTGATCATAAAGACTATGGCCTGAATCAGACATACCTAAAACTTTTGGGAAGGTCCCTAAGAGCACATTTCCCCAGTGCAATGCATCTCCTTATTTCCTGACTGCTGGTACCAAGGGTGTTAATTACAGATCCAAGTAAGACGAAGCTGTTGACAGTTTCAGTCTCCTCTCCATTCATCATGACATTGCCTGTAGGTCCAGTAGTAAGAATCTTTGTTTCTTGACATTGAGATGCAATCCGTACTGAAGGTTGCAGTGTTTGATCTTCTGCAACGTGTGTCAAGTCCTCCACATTTCAGCAAGCAAGGTTATGTCCTCTGCATAATGCAAGCTATTAATGAGTCTTCCTACAATCCTGAAACCACACTCCTCTTCATAGAGCCCAGCTTCTTGGATAATTCTCTCTCACATAGTTTAGGATCTCATTTTTAAGCCCTTCATGATTTATAGATACAACAAAGTATTTATTATACATTTTCTTAATTTAGCCCTAATTTCATATGGCAATATAGCTACTTCTGTGGAGTTCTGATGGCTTAGTGGCAAGAAGCTGCACTGTGATCCTGAAGGCACACGGTTTGAGACCACCATATGCTCCATGGCAGAATGATGGACAGTCTCCTCCCATGTAATTAACTGCCTCTGAAAACCTGCTAGAGGGTCAGCTGAGTCTGTTCCAGCTCAGTGGTACCCAGCGACAGCAGAATGCCTTAGAAAAGCTCTAATACTACCTAAATAATTTCTTAGGATTGATTTAAAACTAAGTATTAATAGTAGGTTTGATTTAACCTTCTTTAGCTTTAGTTTAACCTTGCATACAAGTAGCTGACGGTCTGATCCACAATCAAATGCTGCCTTGGATGTGCTCACCAAGTTGTGCCAAGAAATCTGGAGGATGACCACCTGGCCAACTGGCTGAAAGAGATCTATATTTGTTCCCATTCCAAAAAAAAAAGGTGACCAAATAGAATGTGGAAATTATCAGACAGTATCATTAATATCACATGAAAGTAAGATTCTGCTGAACATTATTTAAAAAATGATTAAATAGCACATCAAAAGAGAACTACCAGATGTAGAACTACCAGCCTGTTCTGGGTTTAGAAGAGGCTGTGGCAGCAAGGAGTTGGAAACAACCTAAGTGCCCATCAACAAACGAATGGCTAGAGAAGCTGTGGTATATTCGCACAATGGAATACTATGCTGCATTAAAAAACAAGGAACTCATGCAATATTATTCAAAATGGTTGACTCTGGAGAACATTATGCTGAGTGAAATATCCCAGTCACAAAAGGACAAATATTACATGATGCCACTGTTGTAGAATGGGACTGTCCTTGGGGTTGGGGAGAGACTGAGTAAGATGGGTTCAATAATGTATACTGCACTGAAACAGAGGAGGGAGAGAACCGTCTAAAAGAGAGATGTAACTGGGTATTTCTGTCATCACAGGAGACTAGAGCGAGGGCTGCATGGTGGAGGGGACCTGGGGGAGTGTTTGTAAAACAATGAAAGAATCTTTTCTTTTACTTTTCCATAATATTTGGACTCATGTACTTATAACTTGTTAGTCAAATTTGTGTCTTCTAGGTTGCAACACCCCCATGATACATCTTGAAGGATATGTACATGTACAGCCAAGCACAATCAATAAGAGTGCATCTGAATTCCAAAATCAATCTCCATAATAGTCTATGTGTTTCCTACTGCCAAAGGGGCCCTTTAGAGTAGTGAGAGAAGATCTTCACCCTGAAACCCACAGCGTCCCTTTTCAGCAGGAAGTAGCTAAGAGAATACGCCATCCCCTTTTCCTTATGACTCAGGGTGAAGTCTCTCTCAGGGAGGAGTGATAGGGAATGGCAAAGGACACACCGACAAAGGAGATTAATCAGAACTGGCTTTGACAAGCACTGTGGCATTTGGACAAGAACAAACTGGGAGGAGGGTAGAGAGAATAGTGCAACAATGAATGAGTGGAAGCCCAAAATCTCTGTAAATGTTTATGAAAATTAATAAAATATAATTATAGAAAGAAAAAAAAAAGAAAAGAAAAAAAAAAAGAAGAGGCTGTGGCACTAGGGATATTATAGCCAGTGTTAGCTGGATCTTAGCTGAAAGGAGACATTACCAGCGGAATGTCTATCTGTGTTTCCTTGACTATGCAAAGGGCATTTGACTGTGTGGATCACAACAAACTATGGCTAGCTTTGGGAAGAATGAGAATCCCAGAACACTCGATTGTGCTTATGCAAAACCTGTCCTTGGACCAGAAGGCAGTCATCAGAATAAAGCAATACTGCATGGTTTAAAATCAGAAAAGGTATATGCATCCTATCTCCATACCTTTTCAATCTGTGTGTGGAACAGATCATCCAGGAGGCTGGACTCTGTGAGGAAGAGTGTGGTATCAGTATTGGAGGAAGACTCATCAACAACCTACATTACGCAGATGATTCAACCCTGCTTGATGAAACTGAGGCAGATCTGAGGCATTTGCCTCAGAATGTCAAGGACTGCAGCCTTCAGTATGGATTGAAGCTCAACATCAAGAAAACGAAATTCTTACCACTAGGCCAATTGGTAGCATCATGACGGATGGTGAAGAGATTGAGATTGTTAACAGCTTCAGCTTGCTTGGCTCCATGATCAACACTCTTGGTACCTATAGCCAGGAAATCAAAAGACAAACTGCACGGGGGAAATCTGCTGTCAGAGACATCTTCAAAGTACTGCAGAGCAACTATGTCACTCTCGAGACTAAGATATGCCTGATCCAGACCATGGTCTTTGTAATTACTTGCTATGCATCAGAGAACTGGAAAATTACTAAGGATGATAGAAGAATTGATGCCTTTGAGCTGTGGTGCCGGAGAAGATTATTCAATATATCATGGACCATTAGGAGAACAAACAGGTTCATCCTGGAGAGAGTGAAACAAGGCTGCTTCTTTGGAAGCAAGGAATTTCAAGCTTCATCTGACATACTTCAGGCATATTGCAAGGAGGGACCAGTCCTTGGAGAGGGACATCATGTTTGGGAGGGTGGAGGGATAGTGCAAGAGAAGAAGACCCTTGATGAGATGGACTCACTCAGGGACTGGGGTAATGGAAGTAGGTGTGTCAGATTCACTGAGACTGGCTCAGGACAGGGCAGAGTTCAGAGCTGTTGTCACTATGAGTTACAAGAGGCTCCATGACACATAACAACAACAGTTCCAGTGCTGCTGTTGTATGAAGTCCAAGACCACCCAGATTCTTATTCTGGGGTTTCTTTTTTCTCTCAGAAAGTTTTTAGGGTCTTCCTCCTCTTGTCAATGTGAATTGTCACAGTGAAGGGTTTTGAAGAGAGGACTCTTTGTCCCATGGAAGCAGTTCTACCTGGGAGTGTGTGTTCTACTTTGAGAGGTGTGTATGAGCATATATGTCTATGTTTCTGTTGGTGTCTGTGAGTGCATGTGCCTGGGTTTGTGACCGCTGTGTCTGTGTATGCAATTGAGCTTTATCTCAGTTCTTTGAAATTCTCATCAGTTCATGTTAAACTTGCAAGACTGAACCTCTCATTCTCGCATGTCTCTTATCAATTTCCTTTTAGCTTTAGTCCTTATTTCTTTTTTTTTTTAGTTTTTTTTTCTATAATTATATTTTATTAATTTTCATAAACATTTACAGAGATTTTGGGTTTCCATTCATTCACCGCTGCACCATTCTCTCTACCCTCCTCCCAGTTTGTTCTTGTCCAAATGCCACAGTGCTTGTCAAAGCCAGTTCTGATTAATCCTCTTTGTCAGTGTGTCCTTTGCCATTCCCTATCACTCCTCCCTGAGAGAGACTTCACCCTGAGTCATAAGGAAAAGGGGATGGCATATTCTCTTAGCTACTTCCTGCTGAAAAGGGACGCTGTGGGTTTCAGGGTGAAGATCTTCTCTCACTACTCTAAAGGGCCCCTTTGGCAGTAGGAAACACATAGACTATTATGGAGATTGATTTTGGAATTTAGATGCACTCTTATTGATTGTGCTTGGCCATACATGTTCATATCCTTGAAGATGTATCGTGGGGGTGTTGCAACCTAGAAGACACAAATTTGACTAACAAGTTATAAGTACATGAGTCAAAAATTATGGAAAAGTAAAAGAAAAGATTCTTTCATTGTTCCACAAACCCCCCCCCAGGTCCCCTCCACCATGCAGCCCTCGCTCTAGACTCCTGTGATGACAGAAACACCCAGTTATATATCTCTTTTAAACAGTTCCCTCCCTCCTCCGCCTCAGTGCAGCACACATCATTGAACCCATCTTACTCAGTCTCTCCCCAACCCCAAGGACAGTCCCATTCTACAACAGTGGCATCATGTAATATTTGTCCTTTTGTGACTGGGATATTTCACTCAGCATAATGTTCTCCAGAGTCAACCATTTTGAATAATATTGCATGAGTTCCTTGTTTAGTCCTTATTTCTGTGTGAGACCATACACTTTGATTCCAATCCTATATTAGGAGCCAATATTGATTTGCTGAGGAAAATGGACCCAAATCTTCTGTTAATGGGCATGTGTAATTCTGTTACAGAAAATATTAACAAATTAGGAACAAATGTCTCCACACCTTCTAGGAGGCCATTCTTGTTCTCTGATAACCTTTCCTCTGCCACTCCTTCCCTTCCTGGCTACACCAAGCATGTGAGAGGAGTTCTGAGAGGGCTGGTTCTGCTTCTGCTAGAACTTCTGAGTTTCTCTTGGTGTTGGAGGTGTGTGGTAGCTGGGCTCACCAGAATTTCTCTTAGATGCTGGAAACCCCGTAATCTGTTTGAAAGGGAGGGAATGCGGACTCTGTGCCTAGGTGGGACTGTGTGCACTCCAGTTATTCTAGGAGCTGGCCTCACCCCAGAAAAAATCCTTCTCCTCTCCTGGGGGAGATGGAGGCAAGGAAGGTAGGGGTTTTGATTTGAGTCTGTCTTAATCCCATATTTCATACTATATTTACCTGTCTTCCATTCCCCCTAGGACACACCTGTCTCCTGGGTGGGAACATGGTAGAATGGACCCAAGTCTGGACTTTGTCAGGGCGGAAATAACCGCTGTGGCCTGGCCAGCAGGGGTTCCCCACCACTCCGGCATCCAGAGGTGTTAGCCGCTGGCCTCCACTATCCATCGCTGTCCCTTCAGTATTGTTATGGATACATGACTCTCCTTCCCACACACCCGCTCAAATCCTGCCAGTCATTGTAAAGGACACAGGACATCTACTGCACTGAGCTGAGTCCTGCTGTCATGCTGTTGACAAGAACCTGAGTCTGAGTAGAGGCAGTTCTGGGCAGACGTGGTGTCCACACCTTTGGCTCAGGTCAGCGGCCTTAGTGTCTGTGCTGAGGACATAGATGGAGCAGACCCCTGGCCCCCAGTACACAGTTCTTGAGGTCAGGCTTCTGGGGAAGGAGGAAACACGAGTTCACAGGACCAAAGAGGGTGAACCCTAAAGTCCCACCAGGAGCTTGGTCCAAGGGGACGGTGGAACCCTGAGGCACCCTGCCCTGGGGCCTAGGCCTGGGCTGTGGGCTGAGCCCTGGCCCTGGGGCCACCTACTCTGTCCCTGCAGGTGTGCGAGCAGCCGGAGCTCCATGGCCCAGGCCGTCGCTGGAGCCTGAGCATCGAGGAGCGCAGGCGTCTGGCGGTGCTGGGTGCCCAGGGGAAGCTGGGAGCGGGGACCCCCACCGGCTGCAGGGTGCGCACTGGGGGTCGTGGGGGGCCCTCCTGGGGCACCAACAATGATCCTCTCCCCTTCTTTCTCCTTGCTCCTCCCTCACCCCTCCCCACCCCCTCCTCACCTCCCCATCCTCACCCTTCTGCACCTCTCCCTTCCCCCACAGTCACCCCACCTCCTCCCCTCCTCCTCCTGCACAGCGCACTCACATGCCTGTTCTTCTGAACCTGGAGTCCCTACAGGACATCACACAGGTGGTGTCTCAGCTGGTGTCCGAGGACGTGGACAAGGACGTGCTCATCCCTCACCCACCAAGGTCCGCTGAGTCCAGGAATGCCTTTCACACCTTCATAATCTGAAGCACACCCTTCTGGCAGAACGTGTCTTGAGTTCTGCACCGCCCAGGTCCAGGCCTCAAGGTCTGTCTTCTCTCTCCTAAAAAGTCTGGCTAAGCGCACTGTCTGTTCTCCAGCACCTTTTCTGGGCACAGCAGTGGAGCAAGGGATGCTATTGAGGATTGGGGAGGGCAGCGAGCCAGCCAGGACAGGCTGGACCAGCACCAGGCCACCAGGGCACAGCCTCCACCGTAGACTGGAGGTGTAAGGTGACTGGGGAGCCTGGTCCCCAAGAGATTTGATTTGCATGCAGGCTTCCAGGCCTGGGGCTCAGAACTTGCCTTTACTACAAACTTGACCTGCAGAAGTGGTAGGGGCTGTGTGTGGGAGGCTGATCCCGTGGGCTAATTGGATACCTGTCTGGTATGAGCGTCACAGGACAGGGTCTCCCGGATGGTGGCAAGTCTGGGTGTTCCCATTTGACTGGGCACACATACCTCCAGCCCCAGGGTTCCTCACAGAGTTTCACACTTGAGATCTGCCTCTTTTGGGCACATGGGTGTTTAGTGAGGGCTGAGTGATGATTGGGCCTTTCTGGAGGAAGCAGGCTGGTGAGAAGGCCCTATGTGGCCCATCAGCCATAACCCTTTGCCTCCAGATTGAGGGGCTGCAGGCAGAGTCTGTCTGTGGATGCCCAGGAGGGCTGCCTCCTAGGAGGTCTGGAGTTGGGGAAGCAGGGAGGGGAGGGCTAGGGGGATGAGTTGGTACTGTGGGCATCCATGCTGCCAGCCCTGGGGCCCCCTTTGAGGACCAGGCCCTCTCTTCAGAGCCCTCTGGTCAGCATCAGTATCCAAACCCACCTTTGTACATCCACAGGCCTGGCTGGCTGCCAAGTCCTCTCCAGTACTAGAGACCCCAGCAGTGTCCCGACACTATAGCTCCTATTCTCTGGGGTGGGGGAAGCTGGTGATGCAGTGGTTAGACGCTTAGCTACTACCTGGAAAGTGGGTGGAGCCCCCCCCAGCCACTCTGAGGGAGAAAATGGAGTCAGCTTTCCCCGAGATGACAGCCTTGGAAATTCAATCCGGGTTAGATTTTAGGTGGTGAAGGCAGGCCCTGGGCCCTGAGGTGCTGTGAGGAAGGGGAACCCCTAGTGAGGCTGACCTCATAGGAACTCACAACACAGGTCATATACAGAAACTGCCCGGCCCCTCCAGCTGTGTCCCCACAGTCACTCTCGTGTTTAAAGGGATCTCAGGGGCAGCCTGCATTTGGGTGGGCAGTGACACTGTGTGAGGGGTAAAGGTCCAGTTAGAAGGTGGTGTTGGGGTCACAGCTGAGTGTTGTAAAAATTACCACACGTGTAGAGCTTTAAACAACACCAGTGAGCAGACTTGAGTCCCCGAGATCCTGACATGGGCCACGCTGGGTGCCCTAGGTGTCAGCAGGCTGATTCCTATGGAGGTTCTGCTGCCCAACATCTCTGCTTCCCCCCTGAGGGCCTGCATGTGAACACGGACCCCCAGTAACCCAGCACCATTTCCCTGTATTGGGGTCAGCTGGTTAGTAATCTCAGTTCCACCTGTTACCTTGGTCCACAGGTTCTGGCGAGTAGGATGTGGGTATCTTCAGGGACCAGCGGGTCTATAGCATTGAATGGGTGGAAGCCCGGAGTACCCCAATCAGCAGGGTCATTTAGGGGACCTGCACTAGAGGGAGTACAGTGGCTCAGCAGCAGTGGAGGAGGGTATGAAGGGCCCAGTGGCACGTGCAATAGACTGGAGAGCAGGAGAACCTGGCTTGGGAGGAGTCCCAAGGGGCCCAGCCAGAGCCCACACAGGATTGATCCTGGCCAGAGCTACCAGTTAAGTCTGCAGACTGACCCCACACATCCGACTCCCTCCATCCCTGCTGGGCACCCCCAAACAGTCTTTCTCCTTGGCCTGGTGGGGCAGGTTAGCTGCAGTTCCTGAAGAAGCGACTGTATGTGTTGTGTACCATCAAGTTGGAACTGACTCATAGTTGACCCCCCATTGGGTTTTCAGAGGCAGTTAATCACATGGGAGATTGTTCATCCTTCTCCCACGGAGCAGCTGGTGGCCACGAACCATATGCCTTAGGGATTGCAGCACAGCTTCTTGCCACTAGGCCACCAGAGCTCCCTGAGGAAGCAAAGGGACAGAGGCCACTCCACAGCCTTTCATAGACAGCCAGGAGCAAGACCACTAAGGGGTCCCCTACCAGCGGTCCATTTACCAGGTGCCAGAGAGACGTGGCACTTGGCCTCAGAAGCCCCTCAAAACACGAATGCGTGGATTGGACTGCCCTGTGAAAGCCTCTGGTCCTTGATAAAGATCACACCCACCAAGAAGCACTTCCACATCGGGAGCGGACGGACAATCCAGCCATTTCTAGTGGAGATGACTTATTGAAACACAGAAATAGCTGCCAAGTTGTCTGAACACTTTTAAAGACATTTCATTTTAAGAGAAAAAAACATTACTGAAATTAGGTGAATATGGCTTCACTCCAAGTTTGCAAGATTCTCTGAAGATTATTTTTATAGATTATGAAAAACCAAGTATTTTTGTGTTTCAGTTTAGAAGGTGCTGGCCAAGAGCAGCTATAATAGAAATACCTCAAGTAGACAGCTCAAACAAAGAGAAAGTTTGTCTGCCCCAGTTTTGTTAGAAGTCCACGTTCAGGATGCCAGCTTGCCAGGGCAAAGGCAAGGTCCTCTGTGTTCAAGGACTGGGGGAACGTAATGATTCAGTGTCTGCAAACTCAAGTGTTCCCTGGATTCTACGTGACTTCCCTGATGTACAGGTACCTGAGTTCAAAAGGATGCACTCCACTCCTGAAAGCTACTGTTGGTGCCGAGGTCCCCTGTGTAGCTGGCTCGCTTCCACTTTTATCATGTCACATTCTGGGGAACTCGGATTATGAGAATTGTGTTGCACCTTTATAACTACTGGTTTTATCAGATGGTGGGGTCTAGTCACACAGTTTGCACATATCATTGCATACATACATAACACTTGTGAGGGACACACGTCAGTCCTTTGAAGTTCTCACGCATTTGCTAACCAGAACTTAATCCTCCTGCAGTTTCAGAGGAGAAGCTGTGGGGCCATCTTCCATGTATGCTCTGAGGCAGTATCAACTTGTAGCCACCCACATCACAGTGTAGGCCACCATCAGCGAGCCTGAGTCACCAACCTTTGGATAGTGCCACCAGAATCTTTCCTAGAAAACACCACTGGACAGTCTTGTCCTGTCACATGGGTCTGCTTTAAACTGAAAACAATTCACCTGTGGTGAATGGTGAAATGTTGAAGACCTGATAACCCCCCTGCTCCCTCGGTCTGACCCTCAGACAGTTGTCCTTGCTCCATGTCCTTTCACAGCCACGCTGTGAAAATTGGCTCTGAACCCTGCCCTGTGCCATCACCCGTCTTCAGCATACTCAAGCCTGTTGTTGCAGTCATGGTGTCAAGCCATCCCGCTGAAGGTTTTCCTTTCTCCCTATGATCTCCACCTTTCCTAGCATGCGTTTTTCCAAAGACTGGCTTGTCCTGACAACGTGTCCAGAGTATGTGAGATGGAGTTTCACCTCCTTGCCTCTAAGGAACATCCTTGTCGCACTTTTAAGACTTGTTTGTTCTGGCAGTCCATCGATAAGATACGCAGTACTCTTCTCCAACACCACACTTCAAAGGCATCAATTATCCTGTCTTATTCAATGTACACCTTCCAGATGTCTATTAAGTCCTTAAAAATATCATGGCTTGGATCAGGCACACTTTAATATCCTTGTTCTTAGGACCTCTTTGGAGAGGTCCTTACCAGCAGATTTTCCTAATGTGACTGACGAATCTTGATTTCTTTTTTATTGCCACCCTGAGGGCTGATTTTGGATCCAAATTAAATGGAATCATTGATAACTTTGATCTTTTCTCCATCTGTCCCATGTTTTTGACACATTAGTGAGGGGTTTTGTTTTCATGTTATCCATGTCGAAGACTAGCACCTCTGACCTTCCTCAGTAAGTACCTGAAGTCTTCCTCACTTTCTGAAAGCATGGTTACGTCGCCTGCATAATGTAGGTTGTTGATGAGTCTTCTTCCAAAGCTGGTTCCACACTCATCCTCATATAGTTCAGCTTCTTGAATGATTTGCTGAGCAAACAGATTGAATAAGCATAAAGAAAGGATACAATCCTGACACATTATGTTATTTTTATTTTTGTGTGTGTATACCATCAAATTGGATCTGACTAGTGATTGTCCCTCTTTATCCAGCAGAGCATTTGGTGGATTCAAACCACACACCTTTGGGATTGCAGTACAGCTTCTTGCCACTAGGCCACCAGAGCTCCCATGTTATTTGATTTTAAACCATGTAGTGCTCACTTGTTGTATTTAAACAACTGCTTCTTGGTCTATATATACGTTTTACATAAGTATAATTAAGTGTTCTGGGATTCCTATTTGTAAAAAGAGGAAGGGCTGCGTGGAGATGGCATGTCTGACCTTTACCAACCCCATAAGGGGAACCCGTACCCAACAGCAACATCAACAACACAAACCAGTTTCCATGAGGTCAGACATATCTCCCACGTTCCCACCCCTCTTTCTACTTGTCTGAAAACTGATCTTACTTACTGCATCCAAAATCCATTGTAATAGCTCACAGACCACAACTCTATTAGGGAAGTCAAAAGCTATTATGCAGGTTGGTAGTAGATACAGTCAGGACAGTTTCTGAAATGTGCTCACAAGCACCTCAGTCCTGAATCTTTAGCCAACTATTATTACAAAGCCCATAGTCCTGCCAATTATGGATCTCTCCCCCTTAAAAAAAATAATATTGGTCAAAAGGCACTTAGCTCTGGTTCCACGGAGTAGCAGCCCCAAGGGTAACTGTCTCATGTCAGGTCTCTGGCTTTTTTTTTAAAATTTTTTAAAATAATTTTAATGAACATTTACAGAGAATTTGGATTTCCATTCATTCATTGCTGCACTTCTCTCCCCGCCCAGCCCTCTCCCCCCGCCCCCCAGTTCGCTCCTCTCTTTCAAAAGTAAAAGACTCCCTCCCTGGTACACAATCCCCCCGCACCCCTCCCACCGCCCCAAGTACATTCCACTATTCAACCTTAATTGTGGACTCTTGTGATAACCATAATACCCTATCATACATTGCTTTTAAATTGTTCAGTTCCTCATCTGTTTCAGTGCAGTATACACAATTTATCCAGTTTTTCTCAGTCTTACCCCAACCCTGATATCAGTACCATTTTACAGCAGTGGCACCATGCAATATTTGTTCTTTTGCGACTGAGATATTTCACTCAGCATAATGTCCTCCAGGCTCACCCATTTTGAATAATATTGCCTGAGTTCCTTGTTTTTCAATGCAGCATAGTATTCCATTGTGTGAATATACCACAGCTTCTCTATCCATTCATTTGTTGATGGGCACCTGGGTTGTTTCCAACTCCTTGCTATTGTGAACAGAGCTACGATAAACATGGGTGTGTATATATCTGCTTGGATGCCAGTTATGGTCTCTCTGGGATATATTCCCAGGAGTGGGATTGCTGGGTCAAATGGTATCTCTGTTTGCAACTTTTTGAGAAAGCGCCATACTGCCTTCTACAGTGGTTGCACCATTTTACATTCCCACCAACAGTGAATAAGGGTTCCAGTTTCTCCACAACCTCGCCAGCATTTGTTGCTTGCTGTTCTGTTAAATTTTGCTATTCTGACTGGGGTGAGATGATATCTCATAGTTGTTCTGAGGTCTCTGGCTTTCTATGGTGATCAAGGCTACTGCTGCTGGAGGTCTGACTGGCATAGTGTCTCTGGTCTTGAAGGGCAGGCTTCATTCTCTGCTTCTTTGCTGGTGGTGGGACTCTCAAACTCTGCTACTGATTCTGCTCAGTTTACTGGGGAGGCTTGTCAATCGCCTTGTGGATAGGCTGACATATCCTGTTCACATATTCCCACCCATCCACATGGCAAGGTCAAAGTCAGTGGCTTGGAAAACCATTGTGAAAAATAGACCCTTAACATTGCACCATTCTTAATGTTAGCTACACAGATGCCTTTGCATAATCAATAAAACATAAGTAAACATCTTTCTAATATTCTCTACTTTCAGCCAAGAGCCATCTGACATCAGTAATGATATGTCTTATTTTGCAGGACCCAGCTAGAATTTCTGACAGTTCCCTGCTAATGTACTGTTCCCGTCCTTTATGAGTAATCTACAGAAAACATTTAATTGCATGTGATATTAATCATAATATTTGATAATTCTGCACTCTTTTGAAATAGGAACCAATAAGTATTTTTTTTTCCAGTCACAGTGGCCCAGGTCACCAAATGTGGATGCTATGTGACCACTCCAATGATCTGATAACCAAACAGTAGTAAAATTGTTATATGGTGCTGCTCTAACAGAGACACCACAAGTGTGGATCTGCGTAGAGAGCCAGCTCTAAGGGAAAGATCACTGTCAGTTCTGGAGGACAGTTCTGTGGCAGGATCTGCAGGACAAGTATTCCCTGAGATCTTGAGGTGTCTTGACCTCCCCTAGTGTCAAGGAGCTTCCTTACACAGGGCTTAACTATTAAAGGATGTACTCCATTCCTGGAACATTTTCCTTGGTGGTACTAAGGGGCACCACAACCCACCTAACTTTTCCCCTTTCATCTGTCTTTCTTTACTGCTGACTCTCCCAGTCAGGTTTTGCAGGCTGTAACAGGAGATTACCAATCTTCCTCTCCAGGCACCTCCATATGGACTGGGTCATCACAGCCCCAGCTTTGATCCCTAGTGAGATAAAAGGACTTAGACTATCCCCTAGGGAAATTATTCCATTAAGACTGTGATGGCGTTAAGGGGTGTTACATTCGAGCCATAATCCTTTTACAGCTATTTAGTTGACCAGACTAGGATGGATTGTTACATAGTTTCCATTTTATATAATTGTTGTTGTTATGTGCTGTTGAGAGTCACCTTCTACTCATAGCAACCCTATCTATGCACAATAGCTCTGAGCTCTATCCTGTTCTGAGCCAGTCTCACTGTCTCTGACACACCTGCCTATTTTACTCCAGTCACAGTGTCAATTCATCTCATCCAGGTTCTTCCTTTCCTGTGCTGTCCCTCCACCCTTCAAGCATGATGTCCTTCTCCAAGGCCTGGTCCCTCCCGGCAGCATGCCCAAAGTATGTGAGATGGAGCTTCAAAATCCTTGCCTGCAGAAAGCAAGTGTGTTTCACCCTCTACTGGTTATTCTCTTGGCGGTTCATGGTATCATCAGTATTGTTCTCTAGCATCACAACTCAAAGGCATCATTTCTTCTTCTGTCATTCTTATTCACTGTCCAGCTCTCTGATCCATAGCATGTAATTGTGAAGGCCACAGCCTTCACCATGCACACCTTAGTCTCTAGACTCTTTGTACTTCAGCACTCTGGAGAGGTCCTGAGAGGAGACTTTCCTAATCCAATTCATCCTTTGATTTCCTGGCTGCTGGATCCAAGAGTAATGATTGTGGATCCAAGCAAGCTGTAATTGTTAACAATCTCAATCTCTTCTCCATCTATCAGGATGCTGCCATTTGGCC
>NW_006400190.1:194793-200113 GCF_000299155.1 Elephantulus edwardii | reverse complement strand
ATCTGGCAGTTCTCTGTTGACATATTGTTCCAAACATTTTTGTATAATTTTCAGCAGAATCTTGCTTGCATGTGATATCAGGAGGAGTTTAACTTTCTCCAGGATCACCAGGTGGATTTGAACCATGTGGCTTTGGGGTTGTAGTTTCTTACCGTTAGTCCACTAGAGCTCCCTTAACTAAGAAGGTGGTCCATGACAGGTCACACAGTAGAGACCATGAGGGTGAAAGCAGGCCTGGGCACCAGCTCGACTGCACCAACAATAACAACCTACATCTGGTGGCACAGGTAAGGCAGGCGTCAGAGCCTCTGTTCACAGGTTGCAACAAGTTGTCTACTGGACAGCACTTTACAACTCTACCCTTAGGAAACATTTTGCTTTGGAGGTTTTTCAGTATTTTTATTATTAATTTTAGTGAAAATTCACAGAGACTTTGGATTTCCATTCATTCATTGATGCACTTTCTCCCTGCCCACCCCTCCCCCCCAGTACACTCCTCTCCCCAAAAAGTAAAAGTCCCCCCACTGTTTTACAATCCCTCCCACAAGGTCCACTCCACTATGCAGCCTTCACTCTGGACCCTGTCATGACAACAATACCCAATCACATATCCCTCTTAAACAGCTTTCTCCCTCATCTGTTTCAATGCGGTATACATTACTGAACCCATCTTTCTCAGTCTCCCCCCAACCCCGAGGTCAGTCCTATTCTACAACAGTGGCACCATGCAGTATTTGTCTTTTTTGTGACTGAGATATTTCAGCATAATGTCCTCCAGGGTCACCCATTTTGAATGATATTGCCCGAGTTCCTTGTTTTTCAGTGCAGCATAGTATTCCATTGTGTGAATATGCCACAGCTTCTCTATCCATTCGTTTGTTGATGGGCACTTAGTTTGTTTCCAACTCCTTGCTATTGTGAACAAAGCCGTAATAAACATGGGTGTGCACATATCTGCTTGGGTGGCAGTTATGGTTTCTTTGGGGGGTATATTCCCAGTAGTAGAATTGCTGGGTCAAATGGTATCTCTATTTGCAACTTTTTGAGAAAGCGCCATACCGCCTTCCACAGTGGTTGCACCATTTTACACTTCCACCACAGTGAATAAGGGTTCCAGTTTCTCCACAACCTCGCCAGCATTTGTTGCTTGCTGTTCTGTTAAATTTTGCAGTTCTGACTGGGGTGAGATGATATCTCATAGTTGTTTTGATTTGCATCTCAGAGCTAGGGATTTTGAACATTTCTTCATGTGCTTGTTAGCCATCTGAATGTCTTCTTTGGTGAACTGTCTGTTCATATCCTGTGCCCATTTTTCAACTGGATTGTTTACCTTTATCTTGTTGTGGTGCTCAAGTATTTTATAGATTCTAAATATGAGTCCCTTATCTGACATGTCATTACCAAATATTTTTCCCAGTCTGAGGCTTCCCTTTTTACCCTGTTGGAGAAGTTTTTGGATGTGCATAGGGATTTGATTCTTAGAAGATTCCATTCATCTGTTTTATCTTCTCTTGGTTGTAGATGGTTTTTTAGTATTTTTTTTTTAATTTATTTGTGATTTTAATGAAAGTTTACAGAAAAGTTAGATTTCCTTTCATTTGTTGTTTGCACATTCCTCCCTCCATCCCCCTCCTCCAGTTCACGGTTTTTTTTTATATTCATTGTTACATAATTTCTTCCCTTCCCCATCCTCCCAGTCCTTTTTGCAATACACCTCTTTTTCTGGGCTGTTGTCATACATATATTCCTTTTAAATAGTTCTTTCCTTCATCTGTTCCAGTTCACTGTTCATTATCTATCCATTCTTATTCTAATCTCCTCCCATCCCCTTAGTCAGACCTGTTTTAAAACAGTGGTTCTATATGCAGTATTTGTCCTTTTTGACTGAGATATCTCAGTAGAATGTCCTCCAGGATCCCCCATGGTTTGTAATGTTTTACGAGTTCATTGTTTTTCAGTGCTACATGATGGAAGTGTAAAAGGGTGTAAGCACTATGGAAGGTGGTCTGGTGCTTTCTCAAAAAGTTGCAAATCTTAGAAACACCATTTGATCCAGCAAGTCCACCACTAGGCATATATCTTAAAGAAACCAAAACTGCCATCCAAACAGATGTATGCACAACCATGTTTACTGATGTACTATTTACAATATCAAAGTGATGGATGCAACCCAACTGCCCATCAACAAATGAATGGCTAGAAAAACTATGGTATATTCATTCATACAATGGAAACATTTCATTTTGAGAGGTCAGATATGTTCTTGGTTTGAACTTGGTTCTGCACCTTCAAGGTATTTCTTTGCTTTTTAGCAAATTATTTGTTCTTGTTAAAATCCACTGATGTCAGTTATATGAAAATGAAGGCCTTTTCACCTCACTAACTCACATGAAATTGAAGGCCTTTTCCCTCACCAACTCCTGGGACATTGAAGGCCTGGCATGTTGGTCCCCACACATGAAGCTCATTTGTCTTCACAGATTCCCATGCACTTGCCTGTATAAAAAGACCTTGGATAAACCATTACTTTCTTGTATTGACTTCTTTGAGATTTTCTGTGATTTTCTCCTCTGATTTCTTTTCCAACTTGCACTATGCATTCTGACAAGCTCACTACCAAATTAAGTTTGGTGTGACTTTTCTCTTGAGCACAGACTTAGAGAGAATCAATGCCTCAGCTCTGAAGTTTGAACATGTCTGTTTCTCATCATGCACAGTCAAGGTCTTCGAGCACATGCACTTCATTGTTTCAATGTGGTGGGGAATGCCAGTTGGAAGTACTCACAGACCACCTTGGCACACAGGCTGCTAATATGAACTAGTCTTCTGACAGGTACCTGCTTATTTCTGGAGTGCTGGAATTACTCTACAGAGCACCATTTGGAGCATCATTGATCCATTTGGGACCTTTGCATCTTGTTTTTGTTGCTGGTGTTGGTAGGTGCCATAGAGTACAACTCAAAGTGACCCTATGAACAAGAGATCTGAATCCTGTCCTATCTTGTGCCATCTTCACACCTCCGGACACATTACAGCCAATTTTGTCAATCCACCTGGGCGAGGGTCTTCCTTTCCTTCACCAACCTTTCATCATGTCTCTTTTCAAGGAATAACCCCTCCTACCAACATGCCCATAATATGTGAGGTGAAACCTCATCATCTTTACTTCCAAAGAGCACTCTGCCTGCACCCTCTCTAAGACGTATATTAGTTTGTTCTTTTGACAGTCAATGGGATGTTCAGTGCTCTTCTCCAGCACCACAGCTCAAAGGCATTAATTCTTTTTTTGTCATCCATATTCATTGTCCAGATGCATAGTAAATGATCAGAAAGACCATGGCCTGACTCAGATGCACCTTAGTCCTCACACTGACATCATTACTCTTCAATAATTTGGAGAGGTCCCTAACTACAGACTTGCCAAGTGCAATACGCCTCATTTCCTCAATGCTGGTATGAAGGGTGTCAATTATGGGTCCAAATAAGAGGAAGTTGTTGACCCTTTCAATTTCTTCTCCATCCACTATGATGATGTTGCCTGTCTGTCCATTGTTAAGAATCTTTGTTTTCTTGACACTGAGATTCAATCCATATTGAAGGGTGTAGTCTTTGGTCTTCTGCAACAAATGTTTCAAATCCTCCTGACTTTCACCAAGCAAGGTTGTATCCTCTGCATAATGCAGGTTATTGATGAGTCTCCCTCCAATCCTTATACCACATTCCTCTTAATAGAAGAGTCTAGCTTCTCCAATAATTTGTTCAGCATACAAAATGAATAGGTATGAAGAACAAATACAACTCTGACACTCTCCCTTCTTAATTTTAAGACATACAGTGTCCGTTTAAACCATTTACATAACAGCCTCCTGGTCCAGGTATAGGTTTCGCATGAACACAAAAAAGTGCTCTGGGATTCCCATTCTTCTCAATGTCAGCCACAATTTATTATGATTCACACAGTCAAATGCTTTTGCATAGTCAGTAAAGCACAAATAGACATTGTTCTGGTATTCTCTACTTTCAGTCAGGATCCATCTGACATCAGCAATGGTATCCTTGTACCATAGCCTCTTCTAAATCCTGCTTGAACTTCTGGCAGTTCCCTAGGTACTGTTCTAGTCATTTTTTAATTATCATCTGCAGTGTTTTCCTTTCATGTAATAAGAGTGAGATTGTTTGATAGTTTCCACATTCCATTGGTTCACCTTTTTTAGGAATGGCTATAAATATGGACCTCTTCCAATCCACTGGCCGGTCAGCTGTCCTCCATATTTCCTGGCATAGACTGGTGAGAGCATCTGTTAATTGAAACAAGTCAATTGCTATCCCATTGATTCGTGGGGCCTTATTTTTTCCTATGCCTTCAATGCTGCTTCAGCTTCCTCCATCATCATTGGCTCCTATTTATTTGGTATTTCCTGAAATTTTTCAATCAGTTCTTTTTGGTACGGTGATTCTGTGTATTTCCTCCATTGTCTTTTGATGCTTTCTAGCTCATTCAATATATTACCCACAGCATCTTTCAATATTGCCATGTTGGGTTTAAATTTGTTTTTCAGTTCTTTCAGCTTGAGAAATGCAGAGAGAGTTCTTCCCATTTTATTTTCTAGCTCCTGCTCTCTGCACAGTCCATTATAATACCTTTTTTGTGCTCTCAAGCTACCCTTTGAAATCTTCTGTTCAGCTCTTTTATTTTGGCATGTTTTCCCTTTGTTTTGCCTCTAGTGCCGTTTTCAGAGTCTCTTCTGACAGCCATTTCTATTTTTTTTTCTTTCTCCTCTGTAATGACCCTTTGCATTCTTCACGGATAATATCCTTAATATTGTCCCACACCTCATCCGGTCTTCAAATATTGATGTTCAATTCTTCAAACCTATTCCCAAGATGATCTTGAAATTTGGATGGAATAGGTTCAAGATCATATCTTGGTTCTGTGGACTTATTTTCATTTCCTTCTGCCTCAATTTGAACTTGTATATGAGTAAATAGATGGTCTCACCCATAGTCTGCTTCTGGACTACTTTTGACTGCTGATATTGAACTTCTCCAGGAACTTCTTCCATTGGTGTGGTCAATCCGATTCCTTTGCATCCCATCAGGTGAGATCCATGTGTAAATAATTTCTGTAAATTCCACTACTGGGAATGTACCCTAAAGAGACCATAACCACCATCCAAGCAGATATATGCACACCCGTGTTTATCGGGGCTTTGTTCACAATAACAAGGAGTTGGAAACAACCTAAGTGCCCATCAACAAATGAATGGATAGAGAAGCTGTGGTATATTCACACAATGGAATACTATGCTGCATTGAAAAA
>NW_006400190.1:188465-194693 GCF_000299155.1 Elephantulus edwardii | reverse complement strand
TAAGTGCCCATCAACAAATGAATGGATAGAGAAGCTGTGGTATATTCACACAATGGAATACTATGCTGCATTGAAAAACAAGGAACTCATGCAATATTGTTCAAAATGGGTGACCGTGGAGGACATTATGCTGAGTGAAATATCTCAGTCACAAAAGGACAAACACTGCATGGTGCCACTGATGTAGAATGGGACTGACATCAGGGTTGGGGTAAGAATGAGAAAAACTGGATGAATTATGTATACTGCATTGAAACGGTTGAGGGAGAGAACAGTTTAAAAGCAATATATTACAGGGCATTATGATTATCATAAGAGTCTGGAATGAAGGTTGCAGAGTGGATTATACTAGGGGTGGGGATAGGGGTATTGTATATCAATGAAGGAATTTTACTTTTCAAAAAGAAGAGTGTAAAAAAAAGTGTACTGGGGTGGGGCTGGGAGAAAAGTGCAACAATGAATGAATGGAAATCCAAAATCTCTAAATGTTCATTGAAATTAATAAAAAAACCCCAACATCTCAAGAATAGGTCTGATACATTAAATTAAGTGACTGAAGATCAGATAAATTGTGGGATAACATCAAGGCAACAAAATCAAGCAAGCAAGCAAAAGGTAAAAAAAAAATAATTTCTGTACAGCCAATTGGAAAAGAAGGAATCTAATAGTGGCAAATAAAAGGGGATAGTTATTTTGATTGGTATGTGGGATCCTCTAAAAGATGCCAAGAGAGACTTGCTTCCATAAAAGATAATATTTCTAAATTATCTAAAAGAAAAAGCAGGCAGAATGCCTTGCACTTATCCCCGTTCCCTCTTCTGTTCAGCTCTTTGTGTCTTCTGTTGCATCCTCTCTGTAGTAACTTTTCAGGACTTCCTTTCTTACTAAGGACTCAGCTGAGGAATATTTTTTTAAAGATTTTATTTATTTATTGTTGTGTGCCGTCAAATCAGATGCAACTGGCACAGGAGGAAGTTGTGCCTCCTTCTCCAGCGGAGTATCTGGTGGATTCGAACTGCGTGCCTCTGGGACTGCAGTGCAGCTTCTTGCCACTATGCCACCACAGCTCCCTTGAATATTTTTTTTAAATAAAAATGAAATTTAGTGGAGAATCAGTGTTTGCAAGACATATGAAATGGATGCTGTCATTTACTGCCATTGGGATGATGCAACAAATAATTATTCAAGAAGTAATCAAATGAAACTCATGTAAAATAACAAATATACAATTTTAAAGAAATTAGATAGTATGACAATATGCAGGAACAATCTTAAAAATGTCCTATTTTTAGGCCTCTATTTCCTTTCTTTTATTTTTTTAAAATAAATTTTTATTTTATACTGGTATGCTTACTGAGTTTGTATACATTGTTTTTCACACCAGATCTTTCCTATTTCCTTTATCCACCCTTCTCTCTACCCATCAAATTGTGCAACCCTGTGATTACCCCACCATCCCCATACCTCTGCTTCTACCCCCCCCTTGGATTCTCATATATGTTTTACTAGTTATGTTTCCATTTCTTTTTTCCTTTTTTTAAAATCTTTCTATTTCGACAATAATTGTCTTATATAGTATTTGTCCTAAGGGGACTAAGTTAGTTCACTTAGCATAATGCTCTCCAGTCCCTCCCAAGTTATGTAGTCATTTTCTAAATCATTGCTCCTGTGTGCTGCGTAGTATTCCATCATGTGAATGTACTCAGTTTCTCAATCCATTCAATTGTGGTTCGACATTTGGCTGTCTCCACATCTTGTGATGGTTAACAACGCTGCTATGAACATTGGTGGACAAGATTCCATTTGTGTCTCAGTTCCAGTTTTTTCAGGGTATATTCCAAGCAGTGGAACAGCTAAGTCATATGGAGTTTCTACATTCAGCTTTTTTAAGGAAATGCCAAATTGCTTTCAAGAGTGGTTGTACCATTTTATAATCCCAACTGTGTATAAGAGTTCCTGTCTCTCCACATCTGAGGAATATTTTAAATGCCTTTTAAAATCCAAACTCTACGTTCCAGATTTAGTTATAATTTTGCTGAAAAATTTAAAATTTCTGTTGAAGTTAACCAGTCCTGGCTACCTGGTAAAAGACATTGTTTCCTATGTTAACAAGCCTTGAGGATGGTCAGCTATGGCCAGAGCATGTTGAGTGGAAAGATCCTCACTTTGTCTAGCCCTAGGTACAAGGAAGACAATTGATGATTGTTCATATGTTGAAGTTTCTATACGATGACAATTAGAGATTAGTTTTTTGATATATTGTTGCCAAGATATTTTTCAAGTCTATACCTTCTCTTTTCATTTTTTTTGAGACATCTTGATCCACATAAGAATTTAGGTTTTAGAGAGCTCATTCATATAATATCTTCTTTTTAAAAAAAAATTACTATTTTAGTGTGTGTGTGTGTGTGTGTGTGTGTGTGTGTGTGTACTGTCAAATCGGATCTGACTGGTACAGGAGGAGATTGTCCCTCCTTTCCCGGCAGAGCATCTGGTGGATTTGAACCATGCACCTCTGGGATTGCAGTGCAGCTTCTTGCCACTAGGCCACCAGAGGTCCCCTTAATATCTTCTTTTTTTGTTTTGTTTTATGATTGATAGTGTATTTGTACCATAAATAAGGCTTCCTAAGTTTGCTTGAAGCTGAAGACAATGAAAACAAATTCATATGCAGCACAATACAACCTCAAATCTATTCCACCTAGATTTAAAAAAACTCACTGTAAGAATAGATTTGGAAAAACATTTTAAAAAAGAATAGATTTAGGGAAGCTCTGGTGGCCTAGTGGCAAGAAGCTGCACTGCAATCCCAGAGGCGCATGGTTCGAATCCACCAGATGCTTTTCGGGGAAAGGAGGGACAATCTCCTCCTGTACCAGTAAGATCTGATTTGACGGTACACAGACAGACAAAATAATAATAAAAAAAAGAAAGAAAAAAAGAATAGATTTGAAGCACTGAACACCAATGGTAGAAAGCAAGAAGAGTTATGGAATAAAATCAAAGACATCACCCACAAAAAGAGTGAAAGTCATTACAAAGACAGAGGAAAAAGAAAAAAGCCAAATGGGTTATGGAAGAAAATGATGAATATTGTACTAGAGCTTCAAGAAGCCAAAACAAAGTGAAGAGCTTTTGAAGTAAAAGAGTTCAACAGAAGATTTCAAAGAGCAGTTTGAGAAGATAAAGTAAAATAGTATAACAAAATATTCCAAGGGAACAGCATGGAGTTGGAGAATAAAAATGGAAAAACTTGCTCAGTGTTTCTCAAGCTGAAAGAACTAAAAAACAAGTTGAGTTGCAATACTGAAAGCTGTCACGGGCATCAAAATCTTGAATGGTCCAAGAAGCATTAAAAGATGGTAAAAAAAAAGATGGAAGGAATACCATAATATTGTTGTTGTTGATTGCTTTCGAGTCAAGCGCGACTCATAACGACCCTATGAACAAAAGGCCTGAAGCACCTCTACAACTATCAACATTTATCAAAGTTCATAGTTTCCGGAGGCTTGATGTTTAGGAAGTGGATTAATAATACTTTATATTAATGCATTATTATAATAATAATTCTTAATATATTAATAATATTAATATGTACTTAATAATATTAATAGATTAAAAAATAGCTTGCCTCTGGAAACCCTATGAACCTGGAGAAAGGATGAAAGTTATACAAGTGTCCAGGACCTTCTATGAGTCACCTACAACTCGACGCCACTTAACAATAACAGCAGCATAGAAAGAGAGAGACAGAGAGCAGTTGGCCTAGCGGACAGAAAGTCATGCTCCCAAGCCAAAGGTGGGTGACTCTACTCCATGGCCCTCAGGCCTGCCTTTAATTGTTTTTGGTGAAACATTCTTCTAGATTGTGTAATGGCACTTAACAACAACAACATCATAATAATTATTGTCAAGCAAAATATCACTGAAGATGGAAGTCACTGTACTAGAAAGAACTGGTCAACACTGAAAAATCTCAGGAAGCACCATATGAACAAGAGCCAATGGCATATGTTTTTATAATTTGTTCTACTAAGATTAATAGCAGACCAGTTAGAAGAAGTATTGTGTCAAAATGGTCCCAAATGGTTGACCTTTCTTAGAAGTCTATGATTTCCAGCATCAACAGATTCTCCTTTTTCAGTTCTATAGCTTCTCTATGTCCCTTGGCTTCAGTTGTTTGCTTGAAGGTCTCCCAGAGACTCAAATCTATCAGGGGAATGACTCCCATGGCTGGAGGCTTCTTGTTGTGTTCCATAGAGTCAGAACCAACCCATAGTTGACCTTCCGGCAGGTTTTCAGAGGCAGTTAATCACATCGGAGAAAATTGCCCATCTCCACAGAGCAGCTGGTGGCCTAGAACCACGTGTCTTCAGGATTGCAGCACAGCTTCTCGCCACTAGGCCACCAGAGCTCATACCATAGGCATATAGGCTGGTTTTGAAGAAGCTGGTGAGTGATGAGCCAGGATCCTGTAGACTGTCAGTTTTGGCACAACTGGATAGCGACTGTGGGTGTTGCAGGCTAGAAGTTGCAAGGCAAGTGTCCCAGGCTAGCGAGCATTCCACAGGAGAAAGCACCTAGCACTGAGGTCCCAGGATTTTAGATAAGCCTCTGGTAGGGTGGAGGTTGTAGCCATCCTAATCCACTCTCCTTAATACAATAAGACAGCTGAATGATAAATCTTAGATACTCGGAATATCAAAGGAAAGGGGTCAAATTGTGTTGAAGATGTAAGCAAAAAATAAGGCCCCAGGAATAAATAGACTGACATTTCTCAACAAACAGATGGAACCCTGGATGTACTCACTGGCCTATACTAGAAAATTTGGAGGATAGCTGACTGGCTGACCACCTGGAAAAGATCAAAATTTGTTCCAAATTCCAAGAAAGTTGATCCAACAGAATGTGGAAATTATTGAACAATATCATTAGTATTACATGCAAGCAAAATATTGCTGAAGATCATTTAAAAACGACTGGAACAATACATTGGCAGGGAACTGCTAGAAGTTAAAGATATGCTTGAAAGAGGCCATGGCTCCAGAGATAACATTGCTGATGTCAGATGAATCCTGGCTGGAAGCAGAGTACATCAGAGGAATGTCTAACTGTGTTTTATTGACTATGTAAAGGCGTTTGATTGTGTGGACCACAACAAACTATGGCTAACATTGAGAAGAATGAGAATCCCAGAACACTTAATTGTGCTCATACAAAATCTATACCTAGACCAAGATGCTGTTATATAAGAATGGAACAATGGAACACTTTATGGTTTAAAATCAGGAAGAGTGTGGGTCGGGGTATTCTTTCTCCATACTTATTTGTATTCATAATTTGTTCTTCTGAGATTAGTAGCAGACCAGTTATAAGAAGTGTTGAGTCAATATTGTCCCCCTTGCTTGATTTGCATATAACTATACTATTTCTGACATCAATAGCCCCTCCTCTGTCCAGTTCCAAAAGAACAAGGGCTGCATGGAGATAGCCATGTCTGACCTTTAACAACTTCACAAAGGAGAACTGTTCCTGTCAACAGCATCAACAACACAAAACCAGTTTCCATGATGTCAGACATGTCCCCCATGTTCCCATACCTCTTTCTACTCATCTCAACCAATCATACTGCTTTCTTGGGTCCAAAATTCCATGCTTAGCTCGTCAAAAGTCTATATCATTTTGGTTAATTGCATAATATGGTTCAGACAGCTCCAGAAAGGTGGTCATGGTGGTCCTTGTGGTTTTAGGCCAATGTTACAAAGTTCTCAGTCCTACTGATATTGGCTCTTCCCCCTATAATCCTCCAGAAAACTTTGGCAAAAGGCTCTTAGCTTTTGTCTAATGATGTAGCAGTACCAAGGTCTGCTCTGTCTCGTGTCAGGTCTCTAGTTCACCACTGTGGCTGCTATGGCTATTGCTTCCATAGGTCTAGCTGGTACAAGAAACTCTGGGCTTGAAAGATATGCTCTACATGCCTGCTTCTCCTTTGCTGGTGGCCAGGTTCTCTCCTTCTGCTGCCAGATCTGCTCAATTTAATAGTGAAATTAGCCAAGCCCCTTGTGGATTGGTGAGACTAGCCAATCCTTTTGTGGCTAGGCTAACACACCGTATTTTCACATTCTTGCCCATCCACAAGACAAAGATGGATTCAATGTCTAGGAAAGTAATTTTAATTATAAACTCCACACTATTCAATCGGTGTGCTAAGCAAACAATTTGTGAAGC
>NW_006400190.1:186991-187995 GCF_000299155.1 Elephantulus edwardii | reverse complement strand
GGACAATGAATAAGGATGACAGAAGAATTGATGCCTTTGAGTTGTACAATTGGAAAAGATTACTATATCCCATGGATGGCCAAAAGAACGAACAGATACATCTTGGGAAAAGGGCAGCCAGAGTGCTTCTTGGAGGCAAGGATGGCAAAGCTTCATCTCTCATATTTTGGATATGTTACGAGAAGAGGCTATTCCTTGGAAAATTATATCATGCTTGGAAAGGTGGAGGGTCAGTGAAAGTAGGTAAGATCCCCATTGAGATGTATTGATATAATGACTGAAGCAACAGGTTCAAGTGTATCAAGAGAGATGGTAAAGATGGCACAGGATAGCATAGGATTCAAATCCATTGCTCATATGGTCACTATGATGAATACTTGACCCAATAGCACCTAAAAACAATAGCCACTAGGCCGCTTTGGTTACTTGGTGGTAAGGAATTGCACTGCCAACCTAAAGGCAATTAGCTCAAATCCACCAGTTGCTCCATGAGACAGAATTGGGCAATCTCTTCCAGTGTGAATTACTGTCTATGAAAACCGACTGGAAGGTCAGCCATGAATTGGTTTCAACTGTATGGTATGTAACAAGAGCACTGAGTTTGCCTCTACGGAGCTCTGTGGGCCTATTCCATAAAAATTTGACTGTCAGCCCAAAGACTGGGCCTTTCTGGCCATTTGAACCCACCAGTAGCTCCATGGGAGAAATATGGGCAATTTCCTCTTGTGTGTGTGATTTACGGCCTCACTGTAAAGCCACTGGAGGATCAGCTACGAGATAAAGAAGCAGAAAGACAGGAAGAGAGTGAACTTTGCCCATTTTTTCGTTGATGACATTTGTTGCTTTAGGCTTTATGTTTATATCTTTGATTCATTTTTAGTTTTTTTATATTGTGTAGAGAATATTGACGCTCAATATCAAGAAAACAAAGATTCTCACCACTGGACCAATTGGCAGCATCAGGATGGATGGTGAAGAGATTGAGATTGTTCACAGCTTTAGTT
>NW_006400190.1:175375-183061 GCF_000299155.1 Elephantulus edwardii | reverse complement strand
CAGGAGAAAGATGAACAGTCTCCTCCTATGCAATTACTGTCTCTGAAAACCCAGTGGAGGATCAGCTCTGAGTCTGTTTGGACGTGATGGTGCTGCACAGGTATCGGAAGCCCCGTGGACCATGATTCGCACATCTGTTGTTTGAGTGCTGTCGGCAGATTCCGTTGTAATTCAAGTTGATATTTCTCCGTATTTTACTTAAATTTTCCTGGTACCCATTAAAAAGAAGGACTCATGCTAATAACCCAGGATTTTCATGCTGACGGTTTAATGAATCCTGGCACTGGCCTCTCTGCAGCACTCCTGCTTTCCCTGTTAAAAAGTCAAATAATCGTGGCTTGAGGTTTGTGTAGGATAGGTAGGCCCTTGAACAATATTTCCTGTGGCTCATAATCCACAGTTGTTCTTTTTTACTATATCCCCTGAAGCCTCAAACTTCACAGTGCATTTTCCTACACCCCCTTGCCAATATTTGTTTGCTTTCATTTGATGGAGAGGAGATCATCAGTACGTGTAGATTGTAATGTTGTTGTTGATTACTGAAGAGTTGGAACAGACCCGTCATTCCCTGCAGAGTAGCTGGTGGCTTTGAACCGTGTACTTTTTTTTCTTTTCTTTTCGCTGCCTCTTTTTTTTTTATAAACAGTCCCTCCGTAAGGACTATCCACTTAGCTTTGTATCCAAAGACGAAATTTGTAGGTGAAAGGAGTTACAGACTGGTTAATTAAAGGGTCAAAAATATGGAACGCTTCACGAATTTGCGTATCATCCTTGCGCAGGGGCCATGCTAATCTTCTCCATGCTAATCTTCTCTGTATCGTTCCAATTTTAGTATATGTGCTGCCGAAGTGAGCACGAACCGTGTACTTTTACGTTGGTGGCAAAACTCCTTACCAATCATCTAGCAATCCATAGCTGGCCCCCTTTCAGAGGCAGTTAATCGAGATTGCCCATCCTTCTCCAGCAGAGCAGCTGGTGGATTCGAACTGCATGCCTTCAAGATTGCAGTGCAGTTTCTGTCCGCTTAGGGGATCTGAGGGACTTTATGAACATTCACAATTTGAATAACAAGTTTTTCGCTGCTGCTCCAACCAATCTATCAACAATTAAATGCTTCATAGCCTCATTTCTTTCTGTTTTCTGATAATAGGAAGTGTGTGTGTGGGGGGGGAGGGTCCCAGGGATATTAAAAGAATCCTTAACCCAAAGGCGTGCAGTTCGAATCCACCAGCTACTCCGCAGGAGATGGATGGGTATTTTCTTCTGTTCATTAACTTCCTCCAAATGGTCAGCTATAGGTTTATTCTGACTCAACAGTATACAATAACATTCTCTTTTAAATTTTATTTTATTAATTTTAATGAACATTTACAGAGATTTTTGGATTTCCATTCATTCATTGTATAATAACATTCTTAAAAAAGAAAGAAATAAAAGATTAATTCCTTCATCCTCCAGTCTTACTGTTGCTGCTGCTGGATGCTACCCTGTCCATTCTGATTGACACTGTCTTCTGGAATACAGAGCAAGACTCTGCCCACTTCTGCTCCCACCTTATAATCGCGACTGCGCTGCCGTCCATTGCAGCAATTTCTCTATCAATCCATTTCCTTGAGGATGTTTCTCTCTTTCACATCGACCCTCAAATATTCCAAGCATGATGTCCTTTCCCAAGGACTTGGCCTTCCTGATAATATACCTAAATTATGTGAGATGAAGTCTCACCTTGCTTCCAAGAGGCATTCTGGCTTCACTCCTTCCTGGACAAGTAGATGTTTATTATTTTGGCCATCTTGGTATATGTGAAACTTCATCTCACATGTTTAGGCATGCTGTCAAAAAGGGCCAATCCTTGGGAAAAGGCACATGGTAGGAAAGGTAGAAGGTCATCGGAGACGAGGCTTTAATAAGATGGATGGGTGCTGCTTCTCAACAGTGAACTTGAGGACAGCACAGGACAGGGCAGGGTTTCCATCTGTTGTTTACAGGGTTGCTGTGAGTCATCATCTGCTCTGCAGCACCCAACAACAACAGGGTGTCTCTAATATCATTTGCCAACAGTGCAATACTAAGATCAGTTTCTCTTTGGTCGTCCTGATTTACTGTCCAGCTCTTACGTACATATGAAGCAACTGAAAATATCCTGGTTTGGGAGAGGTGCATCTTAATCTTTAACATCTTTGCTTTTGTTTCCATTGTAAAGTGGTCCTTAACGGCAGAATTTCTAGATGAATTGTTAAATTTCTTAATTGCAGCTTCCGTGGACATTGAATCTACATAAAGTAATTGGCAACTTAAATTTCTTCTCCATTTATCATGATGTTACTTTGTGGTTCACTTGTGATGATTTGTGTAATCCACGCTGAAAGCTATAGTCTTTGATCTTCTTCAGTAAAATTCTTCAAGTCCTTTTCAGTAAAATACTCCAAGTCCTTTTCATTTTTAGCAAGCAATGTTGTATCATCTACATATCACAGGTTGTTATGCATCTTCTCCCAATCTTGACACCACATTCGTCTTTAAATAGTCTGGTTTCTCAGATTATTTTCTCAGTTTATAAAGTGAATGAAATAATTAAATGATACAATCCTGGCACCTACGTTTGCATGACTGTTTGCTGGTCTGTGAAGAGGTTCCACATGGGCACAATTAGGTGTACTTGATTACATACCAGGAGTTAGAACCCCAAAGAGTCAGAACACATTGAAAGAACGGAAGAACAAATTCAATCCTCAAATTGCAGTACTGACAGATTCTGCGGGCAACATATTTAAAGAAGTAGGAAGCACCACAAGAAGATGGAAAGAATACTCAGTCACTTTACCAAAAAAAAAATAAAATGTGGTTGACAATTAATCATTTCAGGAAGTTTCAATAGCATATGACCAGGAACCGACTAAAGCAGGCCAAGGAACCTGCCTGGACTTGTGACCCGAGTATAGATACAGGTCAGCCCTACATGCCAAGAAGGTCAGAAGCAGGTGACTTTGGGACTAATTTCCTGAAGAACACAGAACAAATCCTCATACATGCTCTTAAAATATTTGGTCTTTGCTTTACAGTTTTTGCCATTTTTAATTATTTCATGACATTGTTGTTGGGGTTTTTTTTGTGTACCATCAAGTTGAGCTGACTCACAGCTGACCTTCCAGGGAGTTTTCAGAGGCAGTTAATTGAAGGGGAGGAGATTGCTCATCTTTCCCTCATGGAGCAGCTGGTGGATTCAAACCACTTGTCTTCAGGATTGCAGCACAGCTTCTTACCACTCTCCTGCTTCAACATTTTATTGTTGCCACACAAATATTTGAGGACTTCTGTTCAGTTGTTTGTAGTGGTGGCACATAATAACATTAACTTGGTTGTTTTTTATTTAAGAGTCTTATTTAGAGTCAACAAGACCTCGTGGAGGGCCTTTTTTATTTAAAAGTCGTTTGTTATTAAGGGAGCTGTAGTGGCTTAGTGGCAAGAAGCTGAGCTGCAATCCCGAAGGTGCGCAGTTCGAATCCAATAGATGGCTTGCTGGAGAAGGAGCAACAGTCTCCTCCTGTGCCATTTGGATCCGATCCGACGGTACATGACAAGAAGAAAAAAAGTTGATTATTATATATTGGAGAAATATTTTTCTAAGTGGTACAGCATTGTTCTGTCAACTTGCTGTACTGAGGTAACCTGGGGTTGCTGGGATGCTGAACCTTGTGCCATTGGGGTGTCAAATGCCACAATGTTTACCCATGGTGGACAGTGGTGGAGCTCCCAGTTTAAGGCAGGTTAGGAAGCAAGAGTGGCGTCCACGTCGTAAACAACATGCCTCTGGAAACTCTATGAATGTTGAGAAACGGCAATAATTATAGAAAGGTTTCAAGTCTTTTTTGTTCACAGTGTCGCTATGAGTCGTGCTTGACTTGAGGGCAATCAACAACAACAACAACAACAGTGACAGTTATTGAAGTTTAATTTTTACTGAATTAACCTTACTCTACAAATTTGAGCACATTAACTGGTGAATTAATCAATATGACTTTTTTTTTTTTACACTCTTTACCTATTTTTAAACCACTAGGGATGACAGAAGGAGAATTGATGCCTTTGAGCTGTGGTGCTGGAGAAGAGTGTTCAATATACTTTGGACTGCTAGGAGAAGAAACAGGTTCGTCTTATAGAGGGAGAAACCAGGCTGCTTCTTGGAGGCAAGAATTCTGAAGCTTCCTCTGACATACTTGGAGCATGTTACAAGGAGGGACCAGTCTTTGGACATCATATTTGGGAGGGTGGAGGGAAAGTGCAAGAGAGGAAGACCCTCGATGATATGGATTGAGTCACAGACTGAAGTAATGGGGATGGGTGTGTCAGATAAGGTTGGCTCAGGATAGAGAAGGATTCAGAGCTGCTGTACATAGGGTCACTATGAGTAACAAGTGACTTGACGCATAACAACAACAACTTCAACTAAGGCTTGGAAGCTCTATCTCTGAAAAGCTCTGTCCCAGGTCTGGTCTTCTTGATCTTGGGACTTCGATTCACAATAGAATTTAATGCTTATTTTACCTCATAAATATGCCTCTTTCACTCCAACTTGGAGCATTTACTTTCACTTTGTGAAGGTTCCCAGTCTGAAGTGTTTTGGGCTATCAAGAAATCTTTCTGCTTTTAACAGAGCACTTGTTCTTATCCTGACAAACCAGGGCTCCTGGCTACTGAATTCATATTACCAAGTGTCCAGAACTTAAAGCACTCTTGTGGAGTTTTCTTGTTTCCTCAGTTGTATTTTTTCTTCTTTTTTCTTGGGTACCATCAAGTTGGATCCGACTGGCACAGGAGGAGATTGCCCCTCCTTCTGGTGGATTCGAATTGTGTGCCTTCGGTATTGTATTAAAGTGCGCCTTCTTGCCACTAAGCCACTTGAGCTTCCTTCTCAGCTGTATTTTCTTTTGCTGTTAACGCGCTGTGGAGTCACCTGTGACTCATAGCGACCCTGTGTACAACAGCTCTGAACTCTGCTTTGTCTGAGCCAGTCTCACTGACTCTGACACACCTGTCCCTACTTACCCCTGTTACTGTGTCAGTCTGTCCTGAATATCTAGTTGCTTTACTACTATACTGATTAATTTTTCTCCCCCTCCCCCCTTTTTTAACTTATATTTGAGATCTTTAGACTTGTCTCTAAGCTAGGTTAAGGGCAGAGTATTATGTACAATCAACTTTTTAAATCATCTGGAAAAGGAAAAGCAGTGTGGAAAACTGCTGGAGGAATTGGCTTCTGTTCTGCCTTCTGGAATAATCTTAAATGTCACACAGCTTTGTGATGGGAGGATCCTTTCCCTCATGGGGATGGGCTTGGAATTCCATTTGCTTCCTCCAGTCACTGTGGACTCCTGTGGCCCTGTTTCGTCCAGAGTCAAGGTTGAATGAAAACTCCCCAACAGCCATTTCTCTTTCACATTCTGTTGGCAGAAGGAAAACCTTTAACCACTTTCTCTCCCAATTTGCAGGTGGCTGCTGTTATATGTAACTGAGTTGTAACCAACTCATGACTGACCCTCCAGTGGCTTTCAGAAGTGGTAAATGACACAGCAGATTGTCCACCCTTGTCCGGCAGAGCAGCTGGTGGATTTGAACCATGTGACTTGGGGTTGGCAGTGCTGTTCCTTACCACCAGAGCTCCTTCCAGTGGTTGCTCTGGTGGAGGGTCAGCTACGGGTTAGTCCAACTCGAGGGTATACAACAAAATTAGGGGTAGGAGTGAGCACGCTCATGTGGGCACCGTATACTATTCTTTTTTATTCAACATACTATTATTTATATCAACATATTATAACATGCAACATATTCTTCCACAAAAATCTGTTGCTTTGTTATTGTTAGGTGCCATCAAGTCAACTACAATGCACAGTGATCCCATGAACAGCGAGCCTGTGTCCCATCCTCAGGATCCTGGACCTTCTCCGGTTCTTTCGGATAGGCTTAGTGTCGGCCCATCTTGTGTGGTCTGCTTCTCTTCTGCTGACCTTCTTTCTACTTTTTCCAGCTTGATGTCTCTCTCCAAGGACTGGTTCTTCCTGAAAACATGTCCAAAATAAAGGAGACAAAGGAGCATCTGGCTCTACAGAGCATTTATACACTCACTTCAAGGCAGAACTACTCGGTACAGTCAGCTTCTGGAGGAAGGCTTCTGTAATAGGAACACCACAAACAGGCCGCTTGAACAAACTAATGTTCTCAGTTTGGGAAGCTAGAAGCGTGAATTCAGAGTGCCAGCTCTAGGACAGATTTCTCTGTGCACTCTGGAGCAAGGGTCTTGTCTCTGCTGGCTGGGAGATGGAAGGGCCCATCCTGGGAAGGACAGGGGCTGTGACTAAGTGTGGCGGGGGTGTAGGGAAGACTCATCAGGAGAGTGTGATGGGAGGAGGTGAAAGGTGGAAGCTTAGTGAGGGGTAGAGGTCCAGGAAAGGAGCAGGGGCAGACAGGGCTCATGGTTAGGGACAGGCAGAAGTGAGGGTGTGGAGTGGGGGGCCTTGTGGGTATCCTAGTGAGGCTGAGATGAGGGAACATAAGGTGGAGGGGTAGTTGTGAGGCCTGAGATGCAACACAAAGTGGGGGGGGGCATCATGAAGGCCTGGGGGGGTGGCAGAGGGAAGGTACAGGGTAAGGGTAGTAGCTGAGGCACAAAGTGATGATGGGGTGCTGGGTAGGAACCGAAGGCTTGGAGTGAGGATGGGGTGTAGGGTGAGGGAGTGGAGTGGGGGTGCAAAGGAGGCAGAGAGGCCCAAGTTGCAGTGGGGGAACAGAGTGGAGGTGGGGGTGCCAGAAGGGAAGTAGGGGCCCAAGGTGGGGTGGGGTGGACGCATGGTGGTGAAATGGGAGGGTCCATGGTGCGGGTGGAATAGGGTGAGGTGGGTGTCTGGAGGAGGGCAGCAGGGGAAGGGAGAAGGAGGGCGATGAGGAGGAGGAGGAGCACAGGGGAAGAGCAGGGTAGGTTGGGGGCACAGGACTGTGAGGTGCAGGCCATTTTTGAGGTACAGGGTAGGAAAGGGGCTGCAGTGGGGGTATAGAATAGGGTGGGACACAGGACAGACAGATGAGGGCTGCAGTGGGGTGGGGAGGTGGGGTGCAGGATAGGGTAGGATCCACAGTGGGGTGCAGGGAGAGGGTATGCTGGGGCACAGGATGAGGACGTGGGGGCTGCAGTTAGGGTGCAGTGTAGAGTAGGGATTGCAGTGGGGTGAAGGGTGAGGGTGGGCTGGGGTGCAGGATGAGGCGGTGGGGCTGCAGTGGGGTGCAGGGTAGGGAGGGGGCTGCTGCAGGGTGTGGGGTAAGGAGGGGGTCTTGGAGGGGTACAGGGTAAGGAGGGGGCCGCGGTGGGATGTGAGGTAGGGTGCAGTGAGGTGCGGTGTAAGGAGGGAATCGCGGTGGGGTGTGAGGTAGAGTGCAGTGGGGTGCAGGGTAGGGTGCAGTGGGTGCGCTGTAGGGTGCAGTAGGGTGCGAGGTAGGATGCAGTGGGGTGTGGGGTAGGGTGCAGTGGGGTGTGGGGTAGGGTGCAGTGAGGTGCGGGGTAGGGTGCAGTGGGGTGCGGGTACGGTGCAGTGAGGTGCGGGGTAAGGAGGGGATCGCGGTGGGGTGCGGGGTAGGGTGCAGTGGGGTGTGGGGTAGGGTGCAGTGGGGTGTGAGATAGGGTGCAGTGGGGTGCAG